>NC_092564.1:18620983-18713483 GCF_037975245.1 Apostichopus japonicus
TATTTAACAATGTTTATTTTATGTATTGGAGACGGGTTTTTATATATATTGAATCTAAACTAGTGAAGGTCTTCACATGTTCTAATTATGTCTTGGGATTCAGTGTCAATATTATTCACATTTCCATATTGTAAATATGAAAAGAAAAGCAAAGGTAAAGTCAATATTTTCCACCTCCTGCTTGCATTATGACATTACAAAATGACCGCTACCAGAAACGACTTTTAAAGCTACGATATCTCCCGAATGGAGCAAGATATGTCCTAGTCTTTTTTTCATTTCGTAACATACATACATGCATACATAGTCCCACACAAACAGTCACACGTAGGTACGTAAGCATTTTGATTGAAAAATCATGCAAGAATGAACATAATATGGATTTCATGTTAATGACGTTAAAAATGCCAAGTCGCGCGTAAACCTCGGCATTCCAACAAAAGTCGTTAGCACCTGACACAAAGTAGAATCAGCCATATCTATATTACAAGGTGAAAAAACCTAGCAGATTGAGATAAAAGTAATGAGTGTTGTGGGCTGAACTACGACACTGCATAGCTTAATGTGTAAAGAAAGCGTATATTTTCCTGGATTCCAGGCTTTGGGAGAAAGGAGGGCCTGATGTCATGAGGTCGTTGAATGCAACTCCCAAGTTAGTGGATGTGGTAGTCTTTTCGCAGAATAAAAAACAAAACAGTCTTTGCGTAAAATTGTTCATTCTGAGTCATATTAATGCGCCATAAATTAAGTCTGATAATTAAGTCTACACGCAAGTTTGTGCTATCAACCACTTTTATCTCTTTGTTGGAGGTTGAACAGTGGGGAGTGGGGGATCATGGTACACCCCCACATCCATTAATGCTTGAGTCACATGCAATAAACAGTACCGTGCTATAGCAAACCGTGGGCATGGTATTACGCCTACCGAGCATGAAGCATATCCGAAGAAACAAGTTCACGCAGAGGATTCGGCCCCTCCTTGAAGCTGTTATTTGAGTTGAAATGATCACAATCTGATGTTATAACTACCTCGAAGGTTAGTGAAAGATAAGGTCTCTGGAAACTGTTTTTTGTGCTTTTAAACTACCAAAAATAGCGCAAAATAGCGGTTTTTGTATACAAGTGTAGAAAAACAAACGGATTCTGTCTGTCGATGAGATGATTAATAGTTCGTAAATCGTTTAAAGCCCAGTCGTAAATAGTTTCCTCAAAGTAGATCCCTTATCAATTATAGTGTCAAGATACATGGGATGGTTAGGAAGAATTAAACACACCACCCTACAGGGATAAATTTATTTGATTGTAACTAATATAAGAGGAACCCTTTTCTCAATATTCCCGGTGAAATTTGCATTTAATTTCTAGATGACATTTTCGAGATAACAACTAATTTGATCCATAATGTATACTGAAAGCAAACTTACAGTAAAGAGATGTAACGCCATATAAAACAACGGCGAGTTTTTTTTTTTTTTTTTGCAACATTGGCTTTTATTGTCACCTTTTGCTTCCAAATTACAATGTACCACAGGAGGGCTACAACACATCCATTGGTACACTGCGAAATACATAATAACCTTAATCCTTGTTCAGGTGAAAATTGGAACTATAACCAATCCAAGTTAACAGCAAAAGAGTGAATAAATGATAGCGAAACAAAAATTTTTGTCGTCAGCGTAAAAGTATGAGACGGACACCTGTTTGTCTCAAGTATGCAGTAATTCTACGTAATATGATGATTTCGATTATTAATAAACCGAAAACGGAATGTAGGTTTGCACCCGATACACACAGAGAACACAGTAACTACTATCAATCTACTTATATACTATCAATCTACTATTATAAAGTTTTGTACCACAGTTATAAAACTGCATCGTGCTATAAAGCAGTAGCATGTGCTATTAGGATTACAGTAAGAACTGAGGATATATGGATAATCCCAACAAATCAAGCTTGATGCTTTTTTGGGGGGATTACACATATCCTCAGTTCTTACTGTAAAACATAATAGAACATGCTACCGATTTATCAGTACGATCGAGGTTTTACTGTGCAGTACAAAACTTTAAAATTTACAGTAGTTACTGTAATCTATGTGTGAATCGGTTGAGGTTTGAATGGAAAATATTTTCATCAGGTTGTTCAGAATGTAGTTCCTCTATTCATCACATCAAAATATAACGTTAAACCTTGAAAATTCGTTTTTAAGTGTCTTAAGCGAAAGAAGAAATAACAATAAATATACATATTTGGTAAATTCTCATTCTATTATAGTACAAAACGGCAGATAATATTTCATAGGTATATAGCCCCACCACATTACGATGGCACACTAAGATTTTATAGAGTTATGTTTGTTTTCACGTTGACACTTAATACGAGTTTCCGAGGTACTTGTTGGATTGTGAATACTACTGTCATGAAAACGTGACTGGGGAGCGAATTTGTTTTAGAAGCTAAATAAATTATTTGTAACTAGCTAATTAGGGATCATGTTGGTAAGAAGATTTACAAGGTTGCTTTATTTTAATGAAAATGTCATCTTATTCTTAGTTAGTACCCGGTTGCTTTGATAAAGAATTTAACGCAAATACGTTGCTTTGACATTCAACAACATACTTAGGCAAAGAAATAGCTTGGCAATCTCTTTCATACAGCAGCCAGCTGAAACTTGTGTCCGCTTCCAGTACAATGAGAGACAGAAAGAGATAAAATAACAAACACCCCCTGCCGTCAGTTTCGACTTTAACAGAGAGAGAAATTATGGAAAGGGATTAGAAGAAAGATTAATTTGAAATGACGGGCTGACTTAATTACATCCATCTCTTTAGAAACATTAATGTAATTAATATTCCAAAGTAGCTTAATGCTCTTGTTGATTGAGTTCAACTTGACATCAGTTGTGTGCTTTGAGGAAAAGAGCTGTCATTTAAGAATCTGGAGTGACGAAAATGTCCTCCAGATAAACAGAACAATATCTTAAAGCGGCTAGTATATATACTGCAGAATAGTAGTAAATAGATGCAATGTAATATATATATATATGTGTTGAAAGAGTATACGCTTTCTATCGTGTGTTGTACAGGCAAAGGGTATACAATTTTTAAACATATTAAAATACACCTTTTTTTAACTACACATGTTTTGGGGAGCAAAAATTGACTAAGGCTTAACAAATCGCCGACCTAGAACGTGAACATTGTTTACCTTGGATCACCTGATAATGTGACGTTATTGGCGCAACGAAATGAATGACGGACAGTGTTGCATTAAGACGTACAGTAGCTCGTCCCAAATTTAATACTGTCATTTCCACATCTTGGTGAATTTGAGCTTTATGCTTTTTCATATACCAAAGGGCATCTGTTGGCTACAGTATTGTAACTGGAGGGATAACCACATTATTGTATAAGGACTCACGAAATATACTTGTTTATGATATTTGTCAAAGGATTATTGCCATTTTGGGGGAATCATGCACATATGACATAACTGGAGGGTGGGGTCTTACAAACGTTTCTTATATACCATAACGGGCCGGACAGCTCAGATGTTTTACATGAAGTGAAAAGAACACGGTTTTGAATTATAATTTATAAAACAAAGAATTAACATCAACATTTACGTCTGCACTGAGGAGCAGGACGTTATCATCAATTTAACCTGCATGTTTGGAGCATTCCGGATTCTTCTGGTTTCTTGGACTATTACACATCAAGAAAAAAATTCTGTTTAAAGTCATCCTTCCGTGACGTTTGCACTATGTTTTCTTTTTTCTCTCTTGGTAAAGGCACTTACCGCCTTTAAACTGTTCAAAGGAAAGATCCTGGTATTTCAAACTGTTTAGATTAGTGACCCCAATTTCCATCTTCATCATCTTGGCGACCCTCCAATGGCGGATGTTCTGGCCTGGAGGAGGGGTCAACGGGGAGCGGTCAACGAGTCGCGGTCAACGGGGAGGGATATATTGATTAAGCGTGCTTATAGTTGCAAATCGGTGTTATATTTTGCAACTTTTGAAGTAACTTATGCACAGGATTTCTTCCACTACTATAGCGACAATTTGTTTTCGTTTTTCTTTCGGATTTTTTGGAGACCTCCAATGTTTTTCGATGACCCTGAAAAGGGTCGCTACCTCCACTTTGAATGTAAGAGAAAGAGGTGTAGAAAGAGGGGAGAGAGAGGTGAAGAGACATAGAGAGTGGGGGTAGGGGGTGGGGGGCGTAGAGAGAGAGATAGACTTGACTAATCGTATCCTTTTAGGAATGTCATCGGATTTCTGAACATCTGCTGAAGCCATTCGAATTAATCAACTACACGTATATTTGGCATTTATCACTCTCTCAATTGAGCTGATTTGACTTATAGCATCAAAACCTATTTCGTGACACTCATGAATGTCATACTACTGTTGACTCCAACTTAGTCTACTGTGGATAAATATACCATCTAACTATGATGCTGCTGTCCTATTAGATTTACGTTAATCTAGTGGCAATTAACAATTTTAATTGGGATTACATTTCCTATAATAGTTATACAAGGAAAAACAACAACACCAACATACAGACAAACAAACAGCCACGTCAAATCTATTTTTAAAAGTCCACCTTTACGCACACACTATCTATTAACAGTTGCACTTGTATAGCTGTTGGTATCATATGGAAATGTACAGTAATATGTTGTAAAGAGGTCGTATCTATTTATAAAGTAACCTATGGTAACCAAAAACGTTATATTAAATATTTGAGTATCCTTGAGGTAGTACTGTACGTTGTGACTGGTCACGGTTTGTAGCAGTGTGAACGAGAGTCCCATCGCTTCCATACAAATGAGTCACGTGATTCTGTGACACAAAAGCCTCGGCAATAGATTTGAATAAAAACTTATATTATTAAACATTGGTAAGAAATGAGGTTTTGCATCGTCGTGCCACTTTTATAGTTAACATTAAAACAGATCCATGCAACTCAACATCCTTTAGTCACGCCTCTTATTGCAGTAGGGGCTTAGTAGCACCCCCCCCCCCGAGGGGTGGTCTAAGGTAAAGGGTGCCAACTTATTTAAATGTAAAATGGAGGGTGCTAAGATGCAAATATGGGTGCTATATTTTGCAAAACTTTTGAAACGACGTTGACGAATTAAGGACTGTTGAAAGTTGTGTCATTTTAGAGAAAAATTCGTACCAATTACTATAGTTACTGGCATACCGTGTAGAAGCGGACGTATTGGCCCACGATGATTGACAAGCAACCAGAATGAAAGTTTAGTACATGTTAGATCATATTTACATACAGTCAAATTCAACCGAATTCGACTAAGACCATTTTAAGTTGCGTAACATGTGGACATGCCCTCTCCTCTTCCTATCCTCAATTTTGGTCGTACTCTTCCATGAGCCCTCCTTGTTCAATTAGTGGCCGATAATAAATGAAAAATAAACTAAAGTCGGGCGTACCATCATCCGAGAACAACCCATTGATATCAAAATTCATTTTTTTCGGGGGGGGGGGGGCGTTTCTTATATCTATTTTCGTGTTACCCGGTAATTTTTATATGGTCGATTCTTTTCGTTTTCTATGTTTGTTTAAATTAATTCTGGGAAATAAAATTCAACGTCAGTTTTTTCTTTCTTTTTTTTTCTCTTCGATTGGGGAAGAAATCTCAGTTCATCTTCTTAAGATACCGTATATCTTCACCGATAAAGTCGCGTAAAGTTTTTTTTAATTTTTTTTTTAAAACTTTTTTATCATAAGTTATCACCTGCACCATCGTATCCTTGCTGACATATGGAAGATTTTATCTCTTTTTTGTTAATTCCATATTTGTGCAAAATCATAAAAGAAAGAAAGAAATTTAATTTGAAAGTCAATGAACTGGGTAGAATTGAGAGAAATAGACGGAGTTTACTCTTCGCTAATTTTGAGTTAATAAATATGAAAAAGAAAGAAAAATCCTTCTTTTCTGAAAGTGATTAACAAAAAAATAAAAGGAAGAAGAAACTTTTATTTTTCCTCACTGAATCTTTCCGCAGCAACAAGTCTACGTGATTATTACTTGGGGCAGTTCCTTCCCACACACGGAAACCGAATAATAGGAATTATTTCACAACCGGAAAAAGCAAATGGCGATAGATGGTGACAACTTTAATGTCACGTGACGATGGCAGGTGTTTACCGGAATGGTGGGAAGGGGAAGACGAGCTCTTTCCAATGACAATTGAGCTCCATCCTCGTGAACACATAATCTCACTCAAAATTGCCAATTTAGATATTTACCTTTCATACGAAGCAGGTGTCGGGTCCTTACTTCCCCGCGGTTAAAATGGAATTTTATTTTCCTTTGCATATCTGGAATAAGAAACTTAAAAAAAAAAAAATTCTCCCTGCCCTTGACACGTAACTGTGAATACTTGATTGCTTCAAGCGCATCGAATTTAAATGAGGGCATGCTAGTTCGTGTTATTGATTGAAACTGTTTGAATTTGGACTGCGTTGCTTTTTTTTTTCTTTTCTCCTGCTCTATAGGTCTGTTTGTTTCTTCGTTTCCCTTTTTTCTTTCTTTTTTTCCTTTTTGTTTTGTGAACAGCTTGACTAGGGTCGATGCCGTTCATGGTCTTTCTCTACGACTTTATTCCGTTGTCTTTTATTTTTACATCTGTTACGTAAAAGCCCCGTAGGTTGTTTCGTCAGAAATTGTTTATACATGGCATTTTCTTGGGTATTCTTAATCGCAGCTGATTAAAACACTAAGGGGCCACAATCATGCGATAAGTATATTATAATAAACAAAACGTCTATTTTCTTTTGTATTAAATCACTGAAACTCAAGAAAAGGATAATTATTAATACACCTCCCAACCGAGGAGCGATTGATCTGTTTGTCTTCAGCCCGTATTTTTTAATTTTGAAGACTTGGTTGTTCAACTTGGCAAATGTTGCTTCAGATTTTACTGATTTACTGAAGCTTAATTTAGTTTAGAACATTTCTAAACGACAGTCAGTATATTGGGGCTGTATTATTTCATGCTGTGATGGTTCTCCTAAAAAAATATATATATATATACAAATTAAAAAATTAAATATATAAAAAAATTAAAAAATATAAAAAGAACCTGTGCTTTGACACCCCACCAGATTATTTGCTATAAATAACAAAAATGAAATGATACTGTTGTTTAAAGGAAACAGTCCAAAAAAAAAACTATCATCTTTAGCTGAAAATAACAGATTTTTGTTTTATGAACAACCCCCCGAAAACCGATAAGAGAAATCTTGCTTCGTTTCTGGATAAATATTAGTTTAAAAAGTCCCGTCTAGTTGCTGTCTTGTATTCTTTTCTTGTTTTATCTGTGACGTCATAGTGCCACTAGGATTATTGAAACCTGTTACTATTTTCTTTTTCTTTTTTCATATTTTCGAATTAGAAAAAAAAAGTGGAAAAAAAGTTACTGTCGACTGTTTTAGATTCAGAAGTTATAAAATAAAAATTTCTCTATTGCAGAGAACAAAAGTTGTAATAAACAAATACAAAATAAAACACACATTGCTCAATGATGATGTCATATTTATACTTGACTAAGTCTTCAACGCTGTGTGCGAGACAGAGAGAGATTATTCAATGTGTGATATCTTCCAAATGGAAAGGGATTTTTCTAAGCTGTTTGCACGAAGTCGTTCATCGCATTTATCAGAATCTGGCTGAAGCTATCACTTAACGATTGCTTAGTCGGAACAAATCAAACCCTTCTCCACAACAACCAAGTCTTCACCAGAAAGCCACGAGAGCTCATGATCAAGCATAGGAATTTGTGCTTATTCGTTGTAAGCCTGTGAGTTTGGATTAGCATTGGTCCATTAGTTTATATTGGCCTCGATTAACATTATCCTTATCTCTCATCCAACTATTTATTGATTATATGAAATACCATGAACTCTAACAATGACTCGGTCAGTTACTCACAACAACTCAACCGGAAAATATAGTTTTATCATTTCTCTTTCGTGTTTTAACCTTTTTTCGTACTTTTTTGGGTTTTTTTGTGTCTTGGTAATTTCATCTCATAGTGATGATGATGATGATGATGGTTATATTATCTATAGAAACATTTCTCATTTGGCTTTTTCTTTGTTGCACAATTTGATATGAAACGCAATACAGATATGACAATACAGTGATGCGTGGTAAATAAATAATATCCACAGATATATTTTTAATGACCTTCCGTGCTTCACTAATTTTTGTCTGTTTGAGAGACAGTACGACTGTTTCATATATATACCCTTGTATAGTTATTTTTTTTGTCCCACCTTTCGCGTGAAATTTAATTTTCAAATAATAATTCAAACCAAGAACCTCAAAATCTAACAAGTTTCTGACAAAACTGAAATTTTGTTCTATTCCATCGAGAGTGATGTTTCGTTGAGTGCCCCACCGCCACCCTCAATAATTATTATTCACATAAACGACATGGCCCCATACCCTACCCCCGTCAGTTCCCTTTCCTTTTCCATTAACCCCTTGCTATCATACCCCT
Source organism: Apostichopus japonicus (assembly GCF_037975245.1). NCBI lineage: Eukaryota > Metazoa > Echinodermata > Holothuroidea > Aspidochirotida > Stichopodidae > Apostichopus > Apostichopus japonicus. The sequence goes on from NC_092564.1 coordinate 18,629,526, forward strand.
TCAACTCCTATGATTTACACATGCTATCATTTAACAAATTGTATTTCTCCCCTTGAAGTCACCCACCCCAAAAGTTTAATATTTCAAAGTGCACTATATGTGTCATAATATAGGTTTATTAGAAAATGTAAAGTTATAACAACGAGAATTTCCAAACATCGCTGTCTCAATATGTTGACAAGATCGTTTTACGACGAGGAGGCCAACGTTAGGTAACATATCTAACACATTACAAACACAATGTCAATCTTAGGATGTGTATTTCCTGGGGGGGGGGGGGGGCACTGTACAATTCCTTCTTTCTTTCTTTTCAGGAATCAGTAAAAAAAAATTGAGAGATTTACTGGCAACTTTGGGGATATAAACATGCGAGGATCGAATTACATGAAAGATCTACTACGGTAAAATGATATTCATTTATTCATATAAAGATGTATCCTAAACTGCAAAGATATAGAAACTATGTTAGAAAGATTAATATCTTATGAGAAATTGACAAACATGAAGATTAAATGATATATAGGCCTAGACGTGTTTTTACTTCAACTTAAATTCAATAATAAATCCCGCAGGGCTTGAGACGGTTAGCTATACTTTATATATTGACTTTAAAAGATTGCGAAAAAAACCAAATATGATATATTTTGTTTGACTTTTTAGAGATATGAGTCGTACAACTTACAAATTTTCTGTAGTCTGGAAAATCAAATCTCTTTTTGATCGAAGCTATATGTGTGAATATAAGTGGTCTTAAAGCGACAGTTGGGTTTCAGTCAAACTTCACGAACCACAGTATTTATGTATATATAGATGTATGTGAACCACACATATATACTGTTGGCAGAATAAAACAATGCCACGGATATAAACGTTTTTTTTTTTTATATATAACTTGAAAATGGTATTGAAATATATGTATTTACGTGGTATTGGGTCTTTATAAATAAAGAAATGAACCTAATTTAACGATAGCTAATTAAAATATAGAGATAATGAAAATTTAATGATTCAGGTTATTGTTCTTGTCCGTGTTAAAGTACCTTTATAAGTGTCGCTGGGTAATTTTCGGAAATCTACAAAATAAGTATCCAAAGGTAAGACTGTATTCGAATCTATAGCTATATATTGATGTTATTCACCAAATGGGAGTTGTAAAATTTCTCAACAATGATTTTGATTCAATTCTAAACATTTTATCGCCTCAAATGCTTCCTCTTTTATGGACTGAGTACAATAAACCACGTGTTAACACGAAATGGAAATGATTTTCAACTTTTTCTGTGATTTACACTTCCTTACTTAGATTTGACAATCTTCGATATAACCCTTACATTAAAAGAAATGAAAATCAAATCAAATAAAAAATCAAATCAAATCAAATCAAAATGAAACCCAATCGTTGCTTCAAACATGTGTTTGGAAATCATTATCTATATGAAAATTTGGTTTCAAGAATTTCTCTTATGTATGTGTGTCTGCAGTATATATAGGCGTGGTCTCCCCTACCCTTTTGTAACGCCACACGTACACACAAATGCATGTATGGTTATTCGCACAAACTTGCGTGTGAAACCTAATTATAGGCTAAATTTAATTATAGTCTAAATATGATTCAGAATGCATAATTTTATATCTAAAATCGTCATTCTGTATGGGGAGGACCCTAAGACCCCCTTCATGGGAATATGCTTCCACAACCCTCATGCCTAGGACCCCAAGTCCCCCTACATGGTGATGTGGTTCCACAATCCTCATGCCTAGGAACCCTAAGACCCCCTACATGGGAAATTGCTTCCACAACCCTCATGCCTAGGAACCCGAGACCCCTATACATCCTCATGCCTAGGATCCCAAGACACCCTACATGGAAATATCGTTCCGCAATCCTCATGCCTAGGAACCCGAGACCCCCTACATGGGACGATGGTTCCACAATCCTCATGTCTGGGACCCCTGGACCCCGACATGGGAATATGCTTCCACAATCCTCATGCCTAGGAAACCGAGACCCCTACATGGGAATATGTTTCCACAACCCTCATGTCTGGGACCCCGGGACCCCCGACATGGGAATATGCTTCCACAATCCTCATGCCTAGGAACCCGAGACCCCTTACATGGGAATATGCTTCCACAATCCTCATGATAGGACCCCAAGAACCCCTACATGGGAATATGCTTCCACAATCCTCATGCCTAGGAACCCGAGACCCCCTACATGAGAATATGGTTCCTTAATCCTCGTGCCTAGGATCCCAAGACCCCCTACATGGGAATATGCTTCCACAACTCTCATGTCTGGGACCCCGGGACCCCGACATGGTAATATGCTTCCACAACCCTCATGTCTATAGGACCCCAAGACCCCCCCCCCCACATGAGAAGATGCTTTCCACAACCCTAGTGCCGCACCATCTGATTCCAAAATCTTGGATTCTGTAAATCAGAAGCTATGTATGTAAACAACTCTGTTATGCTGATGAAATGAAGGTATATACAGTCAACTAATATTCTTAATCTTCTAACAACAACCGGGTGTCTTTGCACTATTTCCATCTGTATTACAAATAAGACCTATTTTCAACAGTACTCCCAAGTAACGCGAACGAACTTTTCCCCCGTCAGATGGGCTGATATAGGTGTCGGAATCATCCACGAGTAGGCCTAATATTCATTCTTTTGTTTTTTACTGTCCAAATCCCGAGATGAACTAATGAAAAATAGAGCTCTCTACGGCATGCCATACGTTTCAAAAATGTCCAAAACAATATAAGCATGTCCAAAATAATATAAGCATGTCCAAATTTATATAAACATGTCGAAACTAATATAGGCCATCAGCTGAAGCTCAAAATGTGGCTGTAAAATCAGTTTCGTTCCAGCAACACCGGGTCTAGATTTTTAATGCATTTTGGGGTAGTTTAATGCATCACAAACATTATATCAAAAGTTCTCCAAAATATTTCCTGCAGTATTTTTGTAAGAAACCCTTGAAATTGGGTATGTTATGTAGACATTACGTGCTACGATGCTATGTATTAGGAACACATGTGCTAACGTTAGATTTGGTACAGTGGTGCATACATACCACTCTTTTCTTATATGTTAAATTACGACTGATATATTTTTTTTGTATAATAGTTGGGTCAGGGTTACAAGAATGGTGGAAGAGGATTCTGGTCTAAGGGTCAGTGAGGGTTGTTTTCAGGCATTACAAGTTGTGCCCCCCCCCCCTCCAGTTTCGCCAAAATGGTAAAAAATCACATTTTCAACTTTGAAATATGAAATACAATTTTTGCACATTATAACTTAAGGGTTTTAATTATAAAAATGTACCACTTTTAATAAACTCAGATATAATGCTTTGTAATAAATCAAATATGTTTAGATTTTCCCCCTATGTTATGAATGCATTTCGTCTGTGCATGTATGCGTAAATATACACATATAATGAAAAGTTCCTCTCCATAATTGTTACACTCCCCATCCAAACTGTTTTACAAATGCGACCCCCTCCCCCTCTACTTTACATGTAGCTAAATCCCTAGTTACAATGAGATGTACCAATGCCCCAAGACCAGTGAGCTATTTCTTTTGTATAAATCAATATATAAGTTGGCACACTAAGACGTCATGGCATATCGTAGATGTGAAATAAAGTTATAGTCGGTATATATCCGTTACCTTAGTACTCTTTCTACAGTCTCCTGCAAAACTAGGTACTTTCTCCTTGTTACTGAAACGACATGTTTATAATTCGTATTCCTGCAAAAAGAGTTTCCAAGGGAGTTAACGCATAAAAGAAAAGATCGACAAGGTTTCGAATGGTATTTTGAATAATAATAGTTCTATATTCTACAAATAATATGAATAATAAAGGTGAATGGTACAAATAAGTGAATAACGAAGACAGTTAACTTAAGCCCCAGATATAAAGAAATAATGTATCTATTAAGACTGGGTCGATACACTCAATGGTGTAGTAGAGCTGGGCCTTTGCGATGATTCAAGATACAGGTTCTTCATCAAAAGGCGCGGCGCGGAATTAATAAGTGATTAAAAGTTCATCCAAGGACAGTTGTACTAGTCTTAACAGTATCCACTTCAATTCACTGCATGGAAGTCAGATATGGTATGGAAAAGGGAAAGTCTATTCCGTAGTAGAGGTGAAGATAATTAGATGAAATAAAAGTCACTAAAGACTTGAATATCCTTCAGTCAAAACTTGAACAGATGCACAGAACATATTAACAATATGAATAAAACAGGTAACGAAATGTTACGGCAAACAATAAAGAACCGTGATATTGGAACAGGGTCAGGGGCGATGGTTCCCCAACAACAGTATATAAACCTTTGACTGGTTTCAGGACGCGGTATTTGCGTCATCGTCATCAGTAAATGTAGTTGTGAATATGCAAGAGGTAAAGCATGCCCATAACACCCTCCTCCCCCCTCCCATCCCCTCTAAAAAAAAAGTGTGATTTGAAGAAAATGTGGATATTTATCAAAGGTGTCTGGTAGGTAGGGTAATCTACATAAAACTACTAATAGCTAAAATGAATATATGAATAAGATCATGTTTACTGGTTCCTTTAAACTCTGGGGAACAAAATAATGACAACATGACTTTGAAAAAGTTAACCCTCTTCACAAACTTCAAACTTGATTAAAATTTCAGACTAAGATATCGAGATTTAAGACCATCACAGTTCATCCTCCAAATCATCTTCCCCTGCATCAACAATCTCAACATCTTCTTGGAAGTTGCTGCAATTTCTATATTTACATAGGTCTGTACACGGTAGTTGTGCATTCATTCAGGAACATCTTCCTTTAAGACATTTGCCGACTCTACAGCTACTGCTGACACACTGAAGCAAAACATCTGGGTCAGGTGGCTTCGTCATCCAAGTGATTATAAGGTCATCATTTTCAAGTTTACATCCATGTCCCTCTGGTGAGAGTGCATCAATCCTTGGCTGCAATGCCCTACTGTGAATAGCAGCCTGGTTGGTGCAGCGCTTAACATGCTGGATCAGAGCATCTTTTGTTGGTGGTAAACTCTGCTCTAAGGAGATGAACAGAACACCTTGTACCATGAAATTGGATATTTTTGAGTCTCACATTTTATGATGGGGTACCAATATAATAACAATTCAGCTAGAAATATGTTGCAAATTTCTTTAATAATTTCAATGGAAAGATTAACCTGATATTGCATCTCAAAGCGTTTAGAGAATTTTTTAATTTTCCTTGGGGGAGGACCCCCATATTCCAAAAGTCCTAGATCCACCCCTGAACACTCAATGAACCACACATTGAAGAGAGTACTTTACCTTTCAAGATCTGTATGTCTTCCTTGTCAAGAATTGTATCTAGTTTCTTCAACATGCTTGTCGAAGCAATACCTTAATAAAATGAAATAAAAAAAGCAAATTGTTTTGCATTTTCTGTTGATCAAAATGTAAGTTTGAACAAATAAGAACTAAGACAATTTTATTTATATACCATGTGATATGCTCATCTTCTATGGACAAACAAAGACACATGCAAATTTTGCAAACCAGTGTCATGCAAAAAAGAATTAAAACAGGCTTTTTTTGACAGTACAGTACATTATCTCTTAATGTTATGGTTTAAATTATACAATGGTAGATTATATCTGTTACTAATAATAAAGGAGACAGATACTTGTTCATTTTGGTAAAGCTAGACAGGCTGACCATAAGACCTTGCAAACCTAACCTTATTGCACCTTTGTTACACTTATTTTTCTAACTAATATAATATCTCTATCATTCAAATAAAGGGCCACAGTAAGAAAACTATGAAGCCTGTATTTAACACTTAGGCTAGTGCCCCAGATGGAGAATTTGAAACAAATTTCCGTTCCTACCACCTTATAACAAAACAAATCAGATGACCATGCCACTAAGTAATTATATTATGTTCAGGTCCAACACTGTGCCCTTTGACTTGGATTCTATCCCTTAAGAGCTACTGATCTTGCATTATGCAACTTCTCTTAACACTTCAACTATGCCACAGAAGTACAAGTAGAGTCGTGTAGTATGCTTAGGCTTACCTCCATCGAAAGTCTCTGCCTGCTGCAGCTTGTCCCGTTTGCAACGCCTAGTAATGTATTGTTTCTTTTCCCACGTATAATAAATTGAACAGGCAATACACCAGAGCTTCTGCTTGGTTTCCTCGATCTTTCCGTCAATTCTTCGTTTAAAATCATATGGGGTCTCCTCTGGAACTGTCCGTTTTCTTGCAGCAATGTGCTTGCTATCAATGAACCGTCTGTAACACTTATCGTGGAACCCCATCATACTATGCTGTTGAACACACGCTTGATCGTAGTAGGCCATGGAGTAATCAGTAGTACGGCGATATCACTGTCTCCGCCGCTGAGATTAAGCCAATCTTTAGCGCAGGAAGTAACTTTATTCCATCGTTTATTCGTCAGTGCCTTGAATGCTTCAAATTTTACAGATTCAATGTGCACTGAGCACTGTAGATTTCCGTGTGTCGGAGACTGACTAGCGCCCGTGGGAGCCGCCATGTTTGTTGTTTTCTACAAAGATTGCACACAGAACTCATGGCTCATTGGACAATTCATATCACATGGTACAGATATCTCACTGGCGCACAACTTTTGAACGTAAAACGGCAGGTTTCTTAACATACGCAATAAAAAATATAGTTCGATCTTTCGAGCGGAATTGCAAAAAAACTGCAGGAAAGTACATGGAGAACTTTTGGATCATTAATCTTAGTTAATTTATGTATTCAATGCTGTAGAGAAATTTTAGACCCGCAGTTGCTGGAACGAAACAAGCGAATTTCGACCTTCAGCTGATGGCCTAATATGAGTATGTCCAAAAATAATATGAGCATGTCCAAAATAATATGAGAGTGTCGAAAGACTATATGTCCAACATATTAAAAGAATGTCGAAAAATAATACAAGAGCGACAAATGTAACTGCCTAATTCAATTTTGTATTGAACATTTTGGCGTTTTAAGTTACGCCATATGTTGCAAAATATCCAAAAAAAATATAAGCATGTCCAAACTTATATGAGCATGTCCAAATTTATATAGACATGTCAAAACTATATGAGCATGTCCAAAATAATACGCGCATGTCCAACCACATATAAGTATGTCCAAATATAATTTGAGCACGCCCAAAATTATATGAGAGTGTCGAATAATAATATAAAAGTCTCGAGTGTAACTGCTAACTTCAACTTTGTTATGAACATTTTGGCGTTTGAAGTCACGCCAAATGTTTCAAATATCAAACTTTTATATTGGTATGTCGAAAAAAAATTAGCTTACAATACCTTCTTTGGAGGTAATTTGTATCAACCGACACAATGGTTATCATTATGACAATATATTATTGAAACATTCTTCTGTTTTTTGTGACGCAAATAATTCAAAATATGTAAAAACAAGACCATCACCTAACATTTTTCCTTTTCACATCCCTTCGTAATGTGAGTGGTTTCGCCCTGCCTAGAGGTGCTGAGATTATTCATATATTGTTGCGAAGGCAAAGAAGTTCACGTGCGAAAGTACGTACAACATGCACAAGCGCTAACAACGTACAGTAGTTATCACACATGCGTACGTTGACAGTGAAAATGACGTACTATACTGTGTTACTTTTTTAACGGAAAATTGTGACACTTAATTACGGTTACCAGGCGAAGTCGGCCACTAGCCCAGAATTAAAAAAAATAAGCCTAGGTTAGGGGTATTCAACGTTTAATCTTCACTCTCACCTTTTAACTAAATTTCAAGATGGAAACGTGGGAAGAACTCGCCAACTACATATTATTGATTAAACCGCGTGGAATGTTGGACACAGTGGTTCTTCCTATTAAACTCACTGATAGTTACAGCACCTTGGGGCCAGGTTGATCACTCGCGCTACGAAACAACTCAACTAATATTTCCTCGAAAATAAAATCGTTCTTGATCGAAATATCATTAAAATATTAACACACACACTAATACGGTAATGGATGAACTGTATATCGTCTTAAGTTACGCTGGATATGGTGTTTTTGTTTTCAGCATACCAAAATAAAAAGTTTGATATTTGGAACATATGGCGTAAATTCAAACGCCTGACTGTTCATTACGAAGTTGAATCGAGCAGTTACGCTCGAGACTTTTGTATTATTTTTCGACACTTTTTTATATTTTGGACATGCTCATATAGTCTTTCGACACTCTTATATTATTTTGGACATGCTCTCATTATTTTTGGACATACTCATATTGGTTTCGACATGTTTATATAAATTTGGATATGCTTATATTTTTTTGGATATTTTGCAACAGATGGCGTGAATTCAGATGCCAAAATGTTCACTAAAAAGTTGAAGTTAGCAGTTACATTCGACATGTTCATATAATTTTTCGACACTCTCATATTATTTTGGGCATGATCATATTATTTTTGGACATACTTATATTAGTTTCGATATGTTTATATAAATTTGGACATGCTTATATTTTTTTTGGACATGCTCATATTTTTTTGGACATGCTTATATTATTTTGGACATGCTTATATAGTTTTGGACATTTTTGATACATTTGGCATTCCGTAGCTCTCGATCCCGTGAAATGTTTGATCTTCTTAAATTTAAAGGGATCGTATAATGTTAAAGTAAAAGGATCGTGTACGTGATGTGAACAACATTGTGTTATCAAATCTTTGCTAGAATTGACCTTCACATTCTTCTTGTCTGCCTATACCAGCGAATAATTTAAATTTTCTATATAAATTCATCGCATTGAAAAACAAAACAACGTTTTTTTTTCTCGAAAAAAATAAAGAATGATATTCTACAATAAATGCACGAAATATTTTGAACTGTAAAATTGCGCATAAAATGAAAGAAGCACGCAAATAAACCGGTGGCTATTTGAAGTCGGTTAGAATTTATCATTTGTAAGCGTCCCTGTCACGTTACGAAGGAAGTTTTGTGTCGCCTCGACTTGACAATGAATTTTTGAAACGTCTGCTATAGGATTGGTTTAATAATACATTTTATTCGCCTTGTTTGTATGAATTCAATACAGATTTTTTTTTTTAGTTTGGACGAGCACAGTATGTCTTCCAAATACTGACTTTGTTTTCATTAATAATCCATAGATATAATCCATTGAATATTTCTTCATTTATGAAATTACGTGCAGTCAAACAAATAATTTTCAAATAATTTTTTTAGATTCAAAAAGATTCAAAATAAGATAACCTATACTGAAAAAAGTCTCTGGTTTCATGTTTCGCACTGTTGCTTATATGTACAATTCCCATAGTTTATTTCTGGTTTTTTTTCCCCCCTGAGGTACAAAACTCCCGTTAGGAGTTCTTTCCATAATTTGGATGTGTTTTTTGTTTTTTAATTTTATTGAAAGTACAAGAAACTTAATATGGTATGCGTACTAGTTTGACTTCGGATTCACACTATAGGATAAGATCGTGTTTCACCGTGACCTAAAATATTCTGTCACTTTGGAAATTGTATCTAATCGGCGGTGAATTATTTCTACATTTTAAGTATGTCAAGTGGTCAAATATGCATGGGGCCACTGCTCCAATCTGTGATATCCTGCGACACGTAAAAAGAGTGGTTATATATATTGTAAGAGTCATGCATGGTAACTGCATGCAGAGCCACTAACCGAATTAATATTATGTACATAGTAATGTAGGAATCGGAGGTCAGCGCAGAAGTGATTCCTTGTAATTTAAAATTTAGGTCAAAAATACACCCTGTAAAGTGTTTACGAGAAATTCACTAAACATCAGAGGAACGGTAATTTGCATATTTGTTCTTGTAAACTTGAAGTTCTAATCTTTATTATCTGTCGATAAATAAATCCGAGAGTCAAAGATTCCGTTAATGCAGCAGATTCAGCGTCTATACACGATCATGTCACTTTCCATGACATCTGGACTTCGTGTTACAGTCAACAGAGGCACAAACCACGTACATAAGTTAGCCCTCGCCCCACGAAGATAGATTGACGGGGAACTCAGAACCGCCCCCCCCCCAGCCCCCTTCGACATACAGAATATTACACATGTTAAATGTATCGAACGCTGACTGCAATTTTAACGAATATTTATATATATATATCAATAACAGAGTCTGTTCCAAGTATCTCTTTCGAGATCCGGCTTTAGGAATCACATTTAGGACTCGACTAATCAGGTTACGTTATAATTACGAACAATTAGAGACATAATTAAAAACACACTGTAATTATGGCGAAAATTTAAGTTAATAATGTTTGAAGAACAACATCGATACTTGAAAGAGTTAAAACGATGAAACTATACTCCTTACACTTTTTGTATCATGTCTATGGACTCTTAACAAGTATGAATCTGGTCATACGAGTCGTACTATTTACAATTAGAGATTGAATTTTCTCACATGCAAAGAGGAGAGCCATTACTGAGAACGTATGCCAATTTTATTGACACTAAAGTGCAGGTCTCATTTTGATAAACTTTAGTCTCTCTGTATTTTAATAGACGGATCGCATGCACTAAAATTAGCAAATTAGCATCAATATATATATATATATATATAGAAAGTCGAAAGTTCTTTGGTGGACTGCTAATTCTATAAATGCAGGATATGATGTTATGATAAGTAGATCTAATGCTGATGACCTTTGACATAAACTTCCCGCTAATGTGTAAGCCAACTGACTCGCATGAATTGTTGTGACCCTACTGTTTAATGATCTTAGGCAAACACTATATTTGAAAACATTGCCGCATCTTTCAATAATTACATAACATGTCTAGACAGATTTTTTTTCCTGTAAGCAAAAGCTTGGAATTTCTTTCTTTCTTTCGCCTCAAACTTCTTCTGAAAAAGTATATTGATAGCAAAATGAAAAAAACCAAAGTATAACGTCAATGTTGTTTGCACACGACACACACTTGTCTTATAAAGTTTTCATATTGCGAATGCCCAAAGTTGAAGGCATGAGTGCAAAAACAATAAGAGAGAATGTGCAAACATCGGCGATGGCGGATATGTCCCTGACTGTTCTCTGTAGTTGGGAGAAATGTTTAATAATATATAAAATTCGGCGACTCTTGTTTCACCCACCCCCCCCATCAGGGGTAAGTTCAATATCGTTTATCCACAGCGGATAGAGTGGGGAGGGAGTCGGGGGGGGAAGGGGCGAAATTACTCTTCCTTCTACACTGACATACAGTAACTACTATGATATCCTGGTAGCTTAAACTATAACTATATATCCTACACTAAAAACATCATCTCTTATATACTTTGTACATGCATGGAATATTAAGACACTACATTTTTTTTTCTAACATTTCATTACGAATCCCAGTGATAAACTTGATGTTATTCTCTACAAAACGGTCCTCCGTTTATAAGACCAATTTAAACAACCGATATGACATCTTGACGATATATATAAATCAAAACAACTGTTAAGATCCCTACCGAATGATTTAGGTGTGCTTAGCAACACTGTAGATGTCCGCTGAAGCGCTTATTTTTCCTTCGTACATTTCTTTCATTATATGATGTTCTTTGATATGTGCAAGTTAACCGACAATTCATTCCTAGTGCAATGCCATATAGGAACTATTCCTTCCAATGTCATTATACTCGCTAAAGTAGTTAGTTTGTCAACAACACAAGAGTGGGAATTGTCGCTATGGCTAGCTGCTGTCAATGTCTTCACATGTTATTTCTCATGAGGATTTTAATTCCGTCTATTTCGATCTGAGCATTGCACCCTATCATCGACAGCTTATCGCTGAAGTCTGGTGATGTGACCTTGATTTGTAATTATATATCGGGGAGACATTATGATTGTCTGGGACTGATTCCCCGGGCGTATAGAAATACGTACTTTCTTTTCTACTAAACTGTTGTCGCCCTAGACTGCCTCAGAACCATATTTGATGTCAAAAATATATATTGTTCATTTTTAATATTTTAACGTTGCTTTCAGTCAAAAATCGACATTCTTTAATTTACGACGGATCGAACTTTTTTTTTTAAGTTCTTCTTAAAGATTTGAAAAGATTACAAGATTTACATCTCGCTGTTGCATTTAAACAGGTTGTTTAGTAGATTGGCAGGTAAATTTATGTCACAGAGATTTTATTATAATATCTCTAAGGTAAAAGACAGCTCGTTCTGCTGCCAAACAAATGGTTGTAAAATATTTAGAATCTTCAAATAATTGATGTTTCCGAAGGTTCTTCATGCATTTTAGATTTTTTTTACAACCTATTCAGTAAGTCGAGAGTCAGATAAGAATAGGTAAACAGATGAGACACATCAATAAAATGAATTTTCACTCTACTTATGACAGTATTTTATTCAAAAGTAAGTGCGTAAATTTGGCCTGATTTACAGATATGATCTTTATATTAAACAGGGTATAGGGATACCGGCAAAGCGAATATATAACACTAAAATTTAGATGCAATCTTACATGCGTTATGCAAGTTCAGCTCTGAAATTGGTATTTGACAATTGTAACAAACAGACATATATAAGTAATATAATGTAATATATATGTACACACGAACAAGTAAGCGAATAATAATCCAAAAATATATATATATATATATATTAATATTATATATATATATTATATATAAATATATATTACTATATATATATATATATACACACACATATATATATATATCATATATATTATATATATATATATATATATATATATATATATTTGGATTATTATTATTATTATTATTCGCTTGCATGTTCGTGTTACATATTTCGATTAGCATATCACATGTCTCTATATTTGCTCTTTGCTTTAAACAGATAAGCCGTATGAACAGTGCTCAGGCGCCGTTATTGTGTTGCAGCTGGACTTTAAATTCCACAGAGACGTCCCGGTCATGTAGTCTGATCAGAGGCTCAAGCAAAATGCATTAGCTGTACACACATATTAGACAACAGTTTAAGAGTAACATGGAACCAGAGAGTATATAAATCTACTTTAGTAGGCTACGTATCTTTGTGCATACAGACACGCAGCTGTGTGAATAACTTTACTCCAAACGTTGGTTTTAATATACTCATTTAAATAAGTTTATAATTATTCAATCCGAAATACAGATCAGAGAAGGGCAAGGGCAATGCTTAAAAATAATATAAAATATTGAAAACAGGAAGAAAGAATTTGCACCTGAATTCTTTAATGAAAGTGCAGGAAAGGCATATGTGTTTGGATGCCAGTAATGATCAGTTATGAAATATGCTAAAAACATATGTTATTTCTAACATAAATTTAAGACATAAGTAGAATAAATTACAAATATTAATCAGGAATTAACTTAGCAGGGAAAGCCCAATTGTTGTCATGATTTAACTTTGTTTGAAAATTTTATTTAAACTTTGTTTGAAACCCGGCAAGATTTTTGCCCCCCCCCCCCCCCTCTCCAAAAAGAAGACCAAAAAAAAAAAGAAGCTATTATGCCTCAATTTTGCAGCAAATGTTCTAGGCCGACAGTCTTCAGGAAATAATAACACACCGATAACATGATTTATGATTAAGATAACGAATTTTGTTTTTCATTAGCTCCGTAAAATGTTTAGGTTATTAAAGAAGCTGGAGGACAAGATTCATGAGGAAATTTGTTTAATTTGATCGTGTTGTAATTTAATCGTTATTTTCATTTGTAGATAAACGCCTGTCCCCAAATCCAAATTAGGTATAAAGTTTTTTTCTAGAAACAATCTTTAATTCACACTGATTACGAAACATTCTGTCACTCTGGTATATAAATAAGCTCATTATGAAACTTTGAAAAGACCAATTTGAAATCATTGTCAAATTATTTAGTGTGTGAATCCACTTATGGCATAATGTAATTATGTTCATTTGTAATTATGGCATTCCCCTTCGAATAAAGGTTCGCATGAAGCTACATTTGATATCGTTTTGAAATTTGATAAAAATAAAACTGCATAATAAACCGTGCATTGAATATTCTTTTCCTTCTCCTATGCCATAAATTTTGCCGTTGAAAAGTACGTCTTGAAAGGAAAGAAACGATTCATTTGAAGTCTTATACCTCCCAGGGCCTGCTGGCAATCTGACCATAAATATCTTAAATCCACAGTGTCCTATTAAATGTCGCCGTTAAAAACATTTTTTAGAGACCCCGGGGAAAGGGAGACTTTACGGCCAAAAGAAATTGCTTGAACGACCGAAGACAGCTAACGTTACTCTATCGTTTTCTGGGGATTATTGAGATTTCAAATTTATCTTTCCTTGCAGCAGTGCATGCAAGCTCAAATGTAAGAGAAAGAACAGCAAACATGGTGATAAATTAAACTGGTCCAGCAAATAGACCAATCTCAGTTTATGAGACGAACTAATAACTTAGGAGATATGCGAAAGCTGTTTTACATATCCACCGAGAAAACTCTATTATAGAAAGTAATGTTACACGTCACGCAAAAAGGTCAAATCAAGGCCGGAAAAGTGTACCCACGGATATGCAGCCGTTTCCAATAGTAAGCATACTTTTGTTGCAATTTTTTGCGGGCGTGTGAGAATTCTATAGTCCGTGTCGATACAATACATTCCATAACAACCAGTTAGGATTTTTAGCTAGCCTAACGATCGATAATAACACAAATAATTTAGCCTAACCACAGTAAAGACGATATCTTCTATGCATCCAGAATGTCCAAGATATATATGATTAACATACGCTCTTGAGGAACATCCCTATATACCGTTTATGTTTTTTTTTACTCCGTTACGTATTGCCTATTTGTTGGACATAAGGACTAGTTATTGTATAGAGATTAGTTAATGGTGCAGAGATTTTCGTCAATTTTCCCTGTTATTGATATGTTTTGTCACTTAGTAACTTCTTTGTATTTATATTGTAAAGAAACAAATAAATGTAATGAAAAATGAAATGAAATGTGTCAGAGATGCCTACAGTCCACATTGATGCTTTCAATGTTATTCTTTACGGATCAGAACAAAAACTTGGTAGCACTTTTAACTTGACCAAGCGATATGTAATTAGTTAAATACGCCATATAGCTTGGAGTATTTCCAACCAAATATGGTGATTTCGGCTGCTGCAGGTGTGTTAATTTTGTTGGGGGTTCTCTTTCTCAGACTTTGCGTGGTATTAATCCTTGTTCTGGCCCTGCAATGAAACTTACGTCAGTCAGTTGTTTACAAAAATTGTCGAAAACTATTGAACCCCAGTATCAAGAAATTATACGGAACTGTTTCTTTAAACGTTGCATCTCAAACGTTTACGGAAGTAAGAAACAAAGTAATTACGCAATTAATTTGAAGTGGGTGGAAAGAAGTAAGTTGTTATTTTCCAGAAAGCTACTGTAATTTTTCCTTTGTTGTGAACTTTCGTCCTACTTAACGGGTCTGACTTACATGTCCGTATATCGAGTGTTTTTCTATTGCTTATTTTGGTCACTTGACAAAATTCTTCGGCTAATGGTATTCTACTCACGTTCGACAGGCTTTGTAGGTTGCTTTTATGCAACGGATGACTCTTTCTTGATCAATGATCTGTTGGGCTTTTTTTTTTTTCTTGAGTTCTATTTATGAATATATTTGTTGTTTAGTGGTTAAAACTTAAAACCAAAACGTGGTTTGAAATCAGAGGCTATAATGAACGACAAAGACAGCAAGGTCGCGTCTCGGAAACCCCAGTCGAGTGTTGATTAGAACAATGGCTCGATTTATAACATCGAAAAGTAAATGTATCTGTGTATCTATATCGATATAATATATATATATATATATATCGATATATATATATATATACATATATATATATATATACATATATATATGTATTTGTGCATATATGTCAAAATATATCAATATATACGAATATATATATTTATCAATATATAAATATATATTTATATATCTATTTATATATATTTATATTTATTAATAAAGATCAATACACCAGAACAAAATTCCACTTCACGACCGGTTTCGTGCTTTTGGGACTCATCAGGCGAAGGTAGGAATCGAGCTCCGGACCTTGTGTCACCATAACTTAATAATTAATATAATTAATTAATGTTATAAAAGCACCAGAGTCTGCACTCTGTACAATCATAACACTTGGGTAACACGCCCTCATTTACAGTTATACAAAGCCAGTTCATACGCTTTCACACACCAGTAGAATCACTGTGGTACAGACTTCGGTCTGTGACACAAGGTCCCGGGTTCGATTCGTACCATCGCCTGATGAGTCCCAAAAGAACAATACCGACCGTGAAGTTTTCTGGTGTGTTTGTCTCTATTAATTATCAGGTGATACGTTACTATAGAATCGCGATGATCTGTTTTCATACGGTCTGTTTTTTTTTTAATAACTTAACTTTCAAATTCCATGGAGATCAATGTATGACGATCATGAAGAATACTCTATATGGCAGCAAATGTATTCTAGTTTTTGTCAATTAAATTTTGTCAATTTAACAAAAAAGACACAGAAATGATACTTTGTTCTAATAAATACAATGCTTTTATCTTCAGTTGGTTTAGTTTGAGAGTTCTATACAACTTTAACCTAATTCAAACCTGTGAACGTCAAGGAAGTCCTGATGTGTTCGCGTATTGTCAATCATCCGATACACACAGAGAACACAGTTCCTACTGTAAATGTTAAGTTTTGTACCAGTGTAACAACTGGATCGTGCTATAAATCAGTAGCATGTGCTATTAGGATTACAGTAAGAACGGAGCGGAGTGTAGTAGCGGAGCGGAGCGGAGTAGCGGAGTGTATAGCCTAGTGGTTAACGCCGGCGTCTCCCAGTCATGAGATCCCCGGTTCGATTCCCCGCCGACAGCAATGTGTGTCGTCTGGCAAGGGTGTTGTTCAATAACAACTTCCCAACATGGATGTTAAATGGATGTGTGCCGAGAGAATGGCTTCGGTCAGCTTGCGAGTCTATAAGCCTCCATGGCTTCTTTCGCGAGTTCCTGCTTCTTGCGGGAAGATCACATATACATACATACATACAACTGAGGATATGTGTAATTCCAACAATTCCAGTTTACATCATGTATTGGAATTACACATATCCACATTCCTTACTGTAAACCTAATAGCACATGCAACCGATTTATCAGATTTGTCAGCACAATCCAGTTTTTACTGTGGTACAATGTTTTTTTTTTTTTCTAGATTTACAGTAGTTACTGAAATATCTGTGTCAGATTCATAAATATGATGTATATATGAAATGACTTTATCCACATAATTATCTAGTTATTGAGAGATATTCATAAAAATATCAGTATAAATATACCTGGCTGGATCAAAGAGATATAATGTCACATCCACGCGATAAAAATTAAAAATAAATTAAAAAAAAAAAAAAAAGAGAAAACAGCTGATATTAAATCATAAAAATCTAAACAACTTAATATCATTGTAATTTGTTTTAATATCACACATTGTCCATTTGCTTTATGCTCTAATAAATAATCAAGCCACCAAAAATCCTTTTCTTAATATCCCTTAGTTTCAACATGTTTCCTGTTATCCTCTATCTGAAGAAATTGAGGTGACTTATGATGAAATTGAACAAATTCTTACATGCTTCGCCACGATATCTTCATCGGCTAGCATGCTGTTGCCTTAGTTAAAGGATGTCTCTACCATATTTGTATATGGTTGTTAGTATACCCAGGGAGTTCTTATAGATACACCTTTCTTTAATACCTGAGCTATACCCTTCAGAATATAAATTTATAAGTTAACTTTTGTATTACAAGTAATGAAACTGACTGTATTTTGAATTTCCAGGATTTCCAAATAAGAAAAAAGTATATATCCATTAATTACAGTTAGGTATATCTCAACATTAATTTAAATAAATACAATCGAGTCACTTTAAATCTTTCTTAAGTTTCATTTCATGAATTGTCAATGCCATGCACGGTAAATCAATGCACCATGAAATAAACATCTGCTTGAAAAACGAATTACTGAAAAATGTCAAACGAAAACGTCGGCAGATGCCCCGAACAACGACATTTGGGCTAAATCAACAAAATACTATAGCCCATTGGGCTAAATTTTTAAGTCTGATTTAACAATGCGTTAAATTCCTTTCCGAAAGTCAATGACCTTAGTTTATCTTATAGACAAATGAACAAAAATTCACAAAACAGAGAAGTTTTGTTTTTCGAAACCGCAACTCTAGTAAGAAGGACAATTTTACGAAGTGAACTCATAATGGTTTTGGAAATGAAACTTTTGCTCAAATTTACCAAATAAGTATTTGTTAACGTATTAATTATTTATCATTACATATAAACATGCAGGCGCGTATCCAAGGGGGGGGGCGAAGGGGGCAGCCGCCCCCCCCCCTGAGCATATTTTTCATTTTTTTCTAATGTTTTTATGATATCGCTAGTATTTTCAAAAGAGAAAATGCTAAGATGCAACTTAGAAGGCCTGGGAAGTGCCATTTCCAGCGATCTGGGAGGCATTTTCAGCCAAAATTTTCTTGTACGCTTCGCGCCAACTCATGGTGGCGCTACGCTTAGATAGTTTGCACTACCGAATCTACAGTTTCGCCCCTCTCTTGGCAAATTCCTGGCTACGCGCCTGCATATAAGCTCCAGCATATATAATTTGCCGCAGCATTTTTTATATTTTCAGGTTTTGTAGTCACAGAGTTGTTACGCCTCTCCTTCCTCAACACAATCGTTATTCCTCAACACAATCTTCTAATTTACCCTCCAGTAAAGTGACACTTCATAAGTCAATTGGTGTCAAGGCTGCTAATAATGAATACAAACAAGGTATTTGAAAATGATACAAGTCTTATCTATATATGTCATAGCTTCCATAACATAACACATTTAAGTGGAAAAAAAACATACAGCCGCTCCACGTTAGCAAGGTATGATCAAATACGACAAATTACGACTATTAACTTATTTTACTGAATAATATACATTTTTTTATTGACCGTTAACTTATCTTGCACTTATCGCTTATAACTTCATCAATATTGAACGCATCATGTAAATTAATACCAACATATCCTCCGCTGTTCTCGTGCAAAATAGAATCAATTCTATCGGCTCAAGAATAAATAAATAAATAAATAAATAAATAAATAAATAAATAAATAAATAAATAAATAAATAAATAAATAAATAAATAAATAAATGAATGAATGAATGAATGAATGAATGAATGAATGAATGAATGAATGAATGAATGAATGAATGAATGAATGAATGAATGAATGAATGAATGAATGAATGAATGAATGAATGAATGAATGAATGAATGAATGAATGAATGAATGAATGAATGAATGAATGAATGAATGAATGAATGAATGAATGAATGAATGAATGAATGAATGAATGAATGAATGAATGAATGAATGAATGAATGAATGAATGAATGAATGAATGAATGAATGAATGAATGAATGAATGAATAAATGAATAAATAAATAAATCAATAAATCAATAAATAAATAAATAAATAAATAAATAAAAAGGAATCTTTCGATATAATCGATAAGCCAATCAATCGAAGAGAAAGGTCCCAACATCTCATCAACAACACCCGCTATGGAGGAGTCGTGATAGTTTCAACGAATTTCTTGTTACGGTTTCATGCATTTTGTGGCTCTTTCTTCTTAGATTGAGGCCTTAGTATAATAATAATTCACATCAACTCGAGAACTACATGTGAGCGTCTACGGTTCGGGTGAAGTAGGCTCTTATTCAGAAATCAATTCCATGTCTCAACTTAAAGTAGTGACGAGTTTCACAAATACATAAATGCATATACGCATGTCATAGAAAATATGCACAATATGCATCAAATGTACACTTCCTGTAACATGCATCCATGTAACTTTGAAACACGTTACCCTCGACAAAACGTTAACACAGGGTTTTATGGTACGTATAAAATCGCGTGGATTGGCTATTATTTTAAAGCTGTAATCGATGCATGGTACAACTACAATAAACGCCACAGACAAGACACTATTCTCTTATATCAAATATGATTGCAAAGACTTGTTGATCCTTGATAACTATTAACTAGCTTAATATACTACTATTGTCTTATTATCTACATAACCTTATTAATAAACTGTATCCTCTTGTTATGGTTATGGCAGAATTAAAGATACCAAGATGTTGTTATACGCATTAGATATATACATTGCAAGTAATTGCTTTTGAAATGGCACAAAGCGAAGGGGATTATTTTGTTACTGTCCGATGCAGTTAATTTGATGATCTCGTAACGTACAGAGTGAGAGGTAGGCTACTATTGGGAATTCCATCAACAGACAAGTCGTCTTTCTAGTTTGATCTCAATTTTTCTTCAAGGGAGGGACTTAATTGAAATTTCAGATGCCAATAGAACTTGCAGTTATACCAAATACAGCTACATACTATAGTGCGTGTTAACCATTCCTTGTTTTGCCCCTTCAATGTTCGGTGTCTCCTTTTGTAATTAAGAACCAGATTCATCTGTAAGATTTCAATCTACAACTTTTTCCCTCTGTGACCGTTTTCATTTTTAAAAATGCGTCCATTTTGTTTACGTTACTCCTTTAAACAGTAAGGCAAGAGATATATGTAAGCGACAGGTTTTGTTTCAAGCACCGGATGGCTATATTAAAAGTAACACGCGGAGAAATACACCGTGGAATTAAAAATGGTTTTTAGAATAAGGGTACAGAAAAGGTAACATTTTATTAAAAAGAAAGAAGGAAGAAGATGAAGCAGAAAGCTAGCAACAATAAACTTTAAGTAGTACATTGATCAACCTGGGAGAGCAATCTAAGAACAGAGCCTACATGGTTCACCGTCCAATGTTAGTATACAGAACACGGCAATATCTTTGTAAACATCATTAATCAACGAATACTAATTATAAATTTAATTAACTTTCAAAGTTCTAATAAATACCTTCATCTGTTCATTTTTCTATGTCTCTTACACATTCTTATAAAGTATTGGCTCGCATGGATTTCTGACAGTCCATACATACCCACACTGTAATACTAAACCTATTAATATTTCGAATCGCGTTTTAACTTATAAGTGTGTGAATATGTTTTTATAAATAGCGCCCCGAGAGTACGGCACGTGACTTACTTTCAACTTATACAGATCGGGACTTGATTCTCCCTTCCTAGTTGCACATACATATTATACTTCAAACGTGTCTTACAAAATGTGTACATATGACATGTAAAATCATGCGTAGTATTTGTCACTCGGATACGCAATAATACATAGTAAATTGATCTCCAGCCTTTAACCTGAATATGTGTAGTATTTATCCTCTTTCGAAGGAACTCTTACGTGACGTAGCACCATCATGATCACACGGTAACAGTCTTGATGTAAGGGGGCTGGGGTTGAGAGTTGATCAAGTTGTTTGGTTTCGTGACCAGACTCTTTCTTGGGTGATTTTTCTTAAAATACATCTCTTTACATGTAATTAGATAGTCGGTCCAACTCTTAACTGTTAAATGTGTGTAGTTCACAATCCGTTGGTTGTTCCTATAATAACGAGTTTATTAAATGTTTAATCGATAAGAGAACATCGTTTTATGAAAAAAATAATAATGATTTATTTGCAACTGTCAAACTTTTGATATTTCTACTTGATGTCTTTACTCTTGATGATAATTTATTGGACCAATTTCATAACAAGTTATCATTTTTCCTAGTATCATTTCATTCCATTTTTAAACCTTGACGACACCTTCAAATTAGTGACATTTTCAACACAGAATCAAATTTAAAAACAATAATCATTTCCAGTGACATTTATGCGAAAACTTCTACTGTTTATATTTACTTTCATTTACTATCTGAAGAGGTAACATATATCTATCTAATGCAGAGACTGCAAGCAATATACATTATCATCTCTTTTGCCAAAGTACTCTTTTTTTCGTATAATATTTTCACGTTGATTTGCGGAATTCATACGGAAATATTGTAATTTATACATCGACTCGTCCATGTATTGCTTGAAATGATCCAAGTTTCACACCACGTACACTTCAACGATGTACTTTAGCATTCAAAAGTGTCAAAAATTCCCCGACCTTCTTTGGTAACGTATCTCAGATGCTCGTTATAATCTTTCTGATATCTTCACTCCTCTCGGGCAAAGGCATAGGAGTCTATTCACAGCTCAATTTTCATGACCAAGGTGCCTCGGTTTTTGATACGAGGGACAATAGAACTTACACCGATAATTCGACGCCGGGTTATAAAGCATTTATAAAAAAAAAATGGATCATCATCATCAACTTTTAAGCCAGCACTATAAGAAGCATATACGTCATCAAAAATTTAGCCTTAATTAAAGGAACTTTTTCAGAAATTTATCTTTTTTTTTTTAAATAGAATATCTTGATTAAAGTAATATGTACAGACACAATAAAACAAAAAAAAAGTTCCATTCTTGGACTAAAACATATCAAAATTAAAATCCATCCCTTAAAGCCGTCCCTCAATGTAGATATTATAACTTTGTTTGTTATATTTTGTTATTTGAGGAACTAAAAAAACATCAGACTAATGCTTTGTCTTTCAGCAGTTTGCTTTTCTGGTCGTTCCTAATTCGTGCATCCAACGTTTAACTTGTCATTTATAAAAAGGGGGAGGGGCGGATACTCTACTTTCGACAAACTAGCTCCACCACCCATTAAATATAGTGTCATAACTTAACAAGGCTAAGATGATATTTTCAAAAGCTCAAAGTATATTCCAAATTATATTTTTACTTCATTTACTAATTGTAATAATAATGACTTCACCTTCAATTTTTATGTTTCTTGTACAATTTGTCATTTTCTATGACACGCATTAGGTCCATTAACAGTTATTAGCTTCCATGGCAACGCCACCATTTTTGGTATAAGAAAACTGAGACGATGTTGTTTAGTCTTCGACATTGTGACTGCAAATGTCTCAAGCAGTAACATTTGTTCATGTTCATAACATATCCACCTATTTAAATTTATTTATAGCAAGCGTAAAAGCTATATATATATATATATATATATATAGTGAGGTAAATACTGTGAAGGAAAAAACAAAAAAACAATTCAGCTGAATTGCAAATGATGGCATTGCTCTCTATTGTTACCAGATGCTTCATCAAACTACTACAGCATTTGACCTTTTACGCCTGTTGAAGAAAATTGTCATCCTTTTCGTTAAAGCAATCCACTTTTATCAACCGGTATATCCCTTTCAATATTGAAAGCTAACCTTTTGAGCGTTACTCTACTTTTTTTCTGATTACGGACGATTATCATAATTATACAATTAAGTAAAGTATCTGCATAATGCCCTCAAGCGTTTGTATAAATAATGATGTTGACGAAGATGTCGATGAAAGTCTTACAATTCATTAAAACAGTATAACTAACGAAAATCAGAAAAATATTCAAAGAATATTCCGGTGGCAGGCAATGTAGCAAACATGCTGCTGAAATATTTTAATATGAAAGAATACCAGGCAGCTTATTGTTCCAGATTCTATCTCGATAGCCTGTTGTTATTTCTAGATATCGCGCTATTTGATGTGAACATTTTGACGCACTTTCAAAACTCCATGGTATACCAAATCATCACGGTACAACTTTTCAATTTTTTTTTTACACTCCAGTAAAGTCTTTTTCAGCTCTAGAATGTACAAAATGGCTATA
The DNA here is from genome assembly GCF_037975245.1 of Apostichopus japonicus. Classification (NCBI taxonomy): domain Eukaryota; kingdom Metazoa; phylum Echinodermata; class Holothuroidea; order Aspidochirotida; family Stichopodidae; genus Apostichopus; species Apostichopus japonicus. Next base: position 18,653,345 of record NC_092564.1, read on the forward strand.
ATCATAGTATCCCTTTAATACTTGGAAAACGCGGCATCTTGAAAAAGATTACCAATATCGCTAGATATGTTGTAGAAGAAAAGTCAGATACAGTAAAAGGAAAAAAAAATGAGGTGTCCTTGAAACCATCACTATACTATGCATAGCAGAAGCCTTATAGGTACTTTACGACGCTTTGAAGATTAACTAGCACGTTCTTGTTGTTACTGTTTCGTTGTACAAGAACAATTCTTTTAAAAACGCAAGGCAAGAGGACAATTAGATGCAAGCTCTGGATTTGTCTAAAATATATGAAATTAAGAAGTAAAAAATAGACAAATCTACAGAAGGAAGTTCACGAATCAGATTTTAAGCCGGAAGTCTATAATAATGTTTTCAACAGCTGTTCTGGTGTGCAAGATACTCCACCTTTGAAATATGCTAATTCCCTGGAATACTAATGATGACGTCAGCTCCTAGGAGTAGGACTATAAATGTTTATGTTAATTTTAGTTTTATAAATTCAAATCAATCAACCATAGCATGTTTAATTCTTTACTTTATAGAAACAACCGAGCTACCCTTGAATGACGTCCAAGCACCTGTGTTTGTGTTCGAAAAACTTGAACTACACTGTAAACATGTCATCTGAGGTCATTTTATTATTATGTTTTAACCGTAAATAATGTTTGCATCTGAGGAACTGTATGGCCTAGTCCCATTAATTGATTAACCTCAGCTAGTTTAAAAGCCTTTTTCGTCATTATGTAAACTTGTTTCATATCCTGGACTGATAGCGATGGATTTTGACAGTCTACGACAGATCAAAATTAATTTGGAATGCCTATTGCCTGAACTGTACGCTAGGCTTGATGGAAACCAACAAAAAAGGAGATTCCTTAATTCACAATGTAGGAAGTGTGGATTGGAAGGATGGAAATGGCCCTCTTCTCTTACAAAACACCTACCATATATTTCACACTTTCTCATTTCATATAGATATATCTATCACAGTATCATTTAATATCTTTATCGGCTTCTATTGTTTTTTACCTCATGCCATAATTTTTCAAAATACGATTCAATTTCCCCCAAAAAAAGTCGTCAGATTATCTTGGATTACTCATTCAGTACTTATTATTCATTAATTATTCATTTATTAATCTATTGTACCTAGTCATTCTGGCAACTGATCATAGTGAGGAATGGTTGCCTCATTTTGGCATATGGCACGTATATGTATATATATATATATATATATATATATATATATATATATAAATTTCATTCGACAGATTATAAATATGTAAGTGACTTTTATTGATCTATTTTGGTATGGCGAGTTGGAAAATATACAAGAATATGTTCGTGACATCGTTGTATAGCTGATGTCATATAACGCTGATCATTTTGCCTCTTAGCTTTGTTTATTTTTCATGCAATGTTGCAGAGAGTACACTCTTACTATGTCTATTTCAATAAAACTAGAAAACTTAAAAGCAATCAATGCCGATCCTAACAGTAACGTAATCCACCACATGGGAATTAAAACAAAAAGAGTTCATGTTTGTGTCTTTAGATGTGAACTTCGTAGAAAAGAAGTTGTCAACTGATCACACGTTTGGAGGATTCAATGGAAATAAACACATTTCACTTTTGGTATATCACACATCGTTAGCTACGCAAGTAAACGGCTTCCGTCGTTGTAAATATATAAATATATATATATATATATATATATATATATATATATATATATATATATATATATATATACACACACATATATATATATATATATATATATATATATATATATACACACACACATATATATATATATATATATATACACACACATATATATATATATTCTATAGGAACTAATTACACAAAGGAATAACCATGAAAGGTGATCTTTTGAGTGCTTATTTGTCATTTTATGATCATTAAACTCGATATGAATTACCTCCGTGGGGCCTTGTTAGGTAGCCCATTGGGAATGTGCTTGTTCATTGGTTGAAATTTCGTATGCCATAGATGCATATAAATTCACCTTAAAGACAGCTTCGTGTCTGACATATAAAGATGGCTTCTGACCTATATTTCTTCTTCCAATTTAGTACAATTCTCGTTTTTGATGTGTATTTAAGAAACTTACTTTACAAATTTAGTTTTCAAACTGTAAAAAAAAAACTATTTGTACATTTGATTCAGTCATTAGCCACTACTTCTTACGTGCCTTATTGGTTTCATAAAATTCAAATGTTTCTTCGTCAACAGGCCATCCCTTTCTTTCACATAAAGTAATATTTACACAAATCAAGCACACAGTTTTGTACAAGAACACACACACGCTCACCTCATATCGAATGTACTGTGCGTACTATACGTAAAACACAGTGGATATTCTGATTAAAGTTGTAACACACATATCGAATGTACTGTACATACTTTTAGTCAAACACATGAAGTCAGTGTATACTGATTACAGTTTGCACAACAAATATTGTGGAATACATGGAAATTGTGTTAAATCCATGAAAAAAAAACTGTTCTCGTGTTACTAAAACATCGGTAGTCAATTCTATTCCAAACGGACGTTTAGAGAATGACGCTTCTTCAGATATAATGCATGCACGCATATGTATCGTTAAGTAGCATCTCTGATAAAGATTGGTGTCGAATCTAATCGTGACAGTTCTATACCCTGCTCTTTATATTAGCTTTTATCAGTTTATAAACATTTCTATTCGGCTTTCTAGAATGACACTGTTACAGAACTTGACGTATGTAGAATATGACTAAATTAAGAATAAAAAGCACACTTATATTCAAGATAAGTGCCACATACGTCTTGTTCGTGTAGGTGCGGTTACATCATTCGAATATACAGACGAGCTGGCAAATTGCTTTTCAAGACACACCCCATCAATTCAGGACTGTTTTACGATCTTGATGTAGTAACAAATCACTGTCATCAAACGTGTTCCCACCCCCCACCCCCTGCCCTCGACTCATACTGTAACATTTTCTTTGATGCTTGTCTCTCTTGGCAATTGTGATTGAAATTTCATATTTGATATAACTGCATGGTGGACTCTTCATGAGAATTATTCTTGTAACTCTTAACTATATGGAAATGACGGAGATGCAATTCCATTTAGTATTCATGATTAACATATTTGATAGCGATGTTTATAATGAACAACGAGCCTCCCTCACCCCCCCCCCCCACACACACACACACAAACACATCCATGCAGCTATGCACATTTTAAAGCTTTATGAAAATTGGAAGATTTATACAAAATGTTGCAAATTTGAGCAAGCGAAGAAAGAATAATGTAAGGGCAAATTCATTTCCATTTTTTTCATATTTATATATATATATATATATATATATATATATATATATATATATATATATATTACATCTCTTTAAAATGTCATTCGGAACTAATAATCACACTAAGCTGATTGTGTATATATTAATGTTTCGTTTGTTCGATTCTAAACATGTTCATGCATTCATTAATTCAGACAAATTTAACGTTCATAGGAAATTTATCTTAGGGCCTATGCATTATCTTTCTGCACATTAAGTTTAGCTCGCAAGCTTTAAGTCTGGTTATAGTTAACGGCTAAATCACGAGAGGAAATGTAAAGCCCTTTTTAGTTGACTTTTCATGGCTTAGGATTTATCACGAAAATTCAAAGAAGTAGCATTTATCGTTCATTCAAAATCGTCATCCTCAACCGCTGAAAGTAACAGCAGCTGACGGGGCATAGTTAGAGCAATAAATTACAGACAGTTTGTAATATCACGTGATAAGACTGAAAGACAAAAATGTCAAATGACAGAAATAAACTCCTACCGGGATTAATTGCTGGCAATCAAAATATTAAATAAATGTAAAATCCGATATTTCCATTGACGTCATAGTTTTTATTATAAAAAGGAAACGACCATTCAAACACTAATTAACGGTGAATTACCAATCGATAAGAAAAGGCAGCTTTTTAAATACTCGATAGTAAACTGTCACATATGCATGTCGCAAAGTAATCACGTATGGGTTGTAGCCTTAACTAAGTTAATATCGATTGAGAATTCGATAATCATGATCATAATAATGATCATAATGATCATCATGATCATCATAATCATCATGATCATCATGATCATCATGATGATCATCATGATCTGATGATCATGATCATCATGATCATCATGATCATCAGATCATCATGATCATCATGATCATCATGATCATGATCATCATGATCATGATCATCGTCATCGTCATCGTCATCGTCATCGTCATCGTCATCGTCATCGTCAACGTCATCGTCATCGTCATCATCGTCTTCATCGTCATCGTCATCGTCATCGTCATCGTCCTCATCATCGTCCTCGTCGTCATCGTCATCATTAATATTATTTTTTCTGGGTGAATGTTTCCTTAACATACGTAAGAGCATAGTTTGCAGATGATACGGTTAATTACAAATTGTCTATGGGCTTACATGGTTAGAAAATACCGAACAAAACGCAGACAACAAACACAAAGACCGCCAAAAGGCCAGTGTGAACCAACGAAACAATTACTAGACTACATGGCTACCAATGAAACCGTGGCACTGAAAATGTTCTTTGGAACTTACTCTATTACATTTTGTAATTATCTAATGGATTTTGTCAATCCAGAATTATTTGTTTTTCGATGCCAAGAACAAAGCTGGGTATATAAACCAATGTTTCAATACTATCTGAAAGGTCAGCATCGGTGTTGCACAAAGATTTGAATGTGTACGGAGACCTTTCCTACAAAGGTTCTGACCTTTCAAGATGGAGCTTGACGAACTAGCTTAAACATGAGTGAGCATAATTGCAGACGGAGTTCCAGCAGTTTTGGGCTGGCATTACTCTATAGGCGTAGACACGCGTGGCGATGGTGTACGGCCGGCACTCGGTTTATATTGATAATTTCTTTCCCCTTCAGGTTCGATGATACCGCTTGGAATCATTATTTCCACTTAATACACAATGGTGAGGTAACTCCGTCTCGCATGGTGTTCGTCTTAAGAACAGACTATTTTTATATGTGTAAAATCTGCTAATCGCTGGTCAGAGAGGAATATACTTAATATGACTGATGAACTAGTCATCTCATCCATGTTTGTACCGGCAGCAACTGAAATGTCAAAGTCAGCTGGTGAAAAAAATAAACTAATAAATTAATTTCTTAATCTATGCTATTAATAGATACTAACAAATATGAACATATCAATTGATATGTTCATCTTTGTAACAGTGGCGTCACCAGACTTTTCAGTCTGGGGGCACAGGGGGGGCACCAGCATTTGATGGGGGGCACTTAGGTGGATACGGATCGCCGTCCTGGGGAGGGGTCTAAGGGGAGGGGGTGTCCCTCCAGGCGCGGCGGAACGGGAAAATTATTGGGGGTGGGGCTAATGTGTAGAGACTATCTAAGCGGAGCGCCACCATCGGTTGGCGCGGAGCGTACACGAAAATTTTGGGTTTTTCAAACCCCCAGATGGCCGGAAACGGCACTTCCCGAGTGTTTTATGCTGCGAATATACCTAGCCCTAAAATATGGGTCTCAAGCCTGCAATTTCTCAGATTGCACGTAAAAGTCTGTAAAAGCATTGTAATTTGTATATTCGATGGTGTTTTAAGAGAGTAGCTATTACTCGTAGTGTACTCGCAAAGACGTTTTTGAGTGTAGTAAGGGGATGTTGGAGAACTGGCTGAAATGAAGCAAGTCATTGGCCTAAGACGAAGGTGTGTTGCGCTTACCGATACCACACTCACTGCTTCCACTTTTCACGGGGCGTGAAGACGCGGTTGCGGTGACAATGTGGTCTATAGCCAGGGGACTGGCCGAGGGTCCCCCAGCATTTACTAAAATTATTACACCTATATAGTATACGTGTGCATCGGACAGATCGACAAGTATGCATTGAAAAATGGGCAGATGCACGTTTCGGAGCCTTGGTAAATATTGGGGGGGGGGGTTATCATGCATTTGCCCCCTCAACTTTTTCATTGGGGGTGAGCCCCCCACCCCCCGGTTCCGCCGCCACTGCCCCCCTCCCCTTTGGAAAATTTTCGCATACGGAGGATGGGCTAGATGCAAAATGCTGCCACATCTGATGCTAAATTCGATCTGAAGATATCTCCAGAAATTGCTATTTTTGAGGTAATGATTTTAACAAGGCGCAGAATTTTACAGAGGATATGAACCACATGCTGTCGATATTATGCCTAACCCTATATCAATAGAACCTACATTTGTTGAATTAATGTGTGCATGACCCCCGACTCCTTTCTTGTCCTTCTAGTTTTCGCCCATTATCTATTAAGATTTAACAGGTTCCAGCATCGTTATTGGCTCCTATCAGGGATCTCACCATGCAATCCAAAGTTTGATCACACATCGAGTATGGCTCAGTATGCAGGTGTGAACATTCGCCATTGTTCCTACAAGCATCTGACCTCAAATGACCTCTGCACCCCCTACACAACAGGGTTAATATATGGGTCCACAAATATAGGCAAGTATGGTGCTGGCGGACCCTCACATTCTCACATTTCGTCAGCTCCTAACCTGTCAACCTCAGACCAAGGCAACATATTGTAGTACCCTCCCTTCTCACAGTCATGTAGCTCGCGAAGCGGACGTGTATATCCGCTGGTATGGCGTGAGCACTGACACATTCAATGTAAATATCGACACCTGTTGTGATGGCGCGGGTTATGACTTCGATACCCGACGTCCAAGGATAAACTTGTTCATTTTTTCGCAGCTCATTTGAAGAAAATACGAATTACTGTGCTTCTTTGTCCTTATGAAAAACTAACTCAGATGATGGGAGTTGAATATAACAAAATATATATATATTTTTTTACCAACCCAAATCTCAGATGGGGGGCACTCGGGGGGGCACGTGCCCCCTGGCCCCCCCCCTTGGCGACGCCACTGCTTTGTAAGTATTACTTGAATTGTCAAGGAACTATGTATCTATACATTAACCTTTGTTTAATTTACATTTTGACGATAAAATGATGTCATGTTTATTTATATGACCAACAAGCTTGGCCCTTCCTATAAAATATGGTGTCATTTATTTAATGACATTTTAATCCATATGAAACAATAGAAAACATGTGCACATCACCAATCTATTTATTTGACCAACCAGCTTGGCCCTTCCTATTAAATATGGTGTCATTTATCTAATGACATATTAATCCATAAAACAACAGAATCATGTGCACATCACCAATCTATTTATTTGACCGACCAGCTTGGCCCTTCCTCATTACGTATGATGTCATTTGTCAAATGAAATTTTAATCCTTAAAACAATAGATAATATTTGCACATCAAAAATGTATTTATTTGACCAACCAGTTTGGCCCTTCCTCATTACGTATGATGTCATATGTCCTATGACATTTTAATCCTTAAAACAATAATAAATATATTTGCACAGCAAAAAGTTGTATAGTTACTCCATATTAACTATTACTTCCCTCAGTATACAGACTTCCAATATAGGCTACCTTGTTAACCATACTGCACACATCGGAATTTCATTTTATATGCATTGGTTGAACATTGACCAACCTTTAATCAACGGGAATAATTGAACAACAAATGAATCCTGGTTAGAAAAGACATAACCAACAAATTGATTCAAACTTGCTTGTTAATTTGTCTATAAATTGATACAATTACTGGGACACATTATTTAAAGGAGCTGCCATGCTTAAAATTGATTGTGGAGATGTTTGAATACCGCAATAACTTAACTAGAACCATCTTCGGACGAGGAATTAAACAGACAAATGAAATCAAGGCATGAATGTGGAATTATTTTGCTTACAACTTTTTACCGCGAACTTCTCTCGATACCACTGAAATAAATCATGTTAAAGAATGGAAGTAGTCTAACCGTGTTATAATACAATTGTAAACTTTCATCGTTGGTTTATTTCCATTGACGGTTACGCTGAAGTATAAATACCATAAAAAATATTAGCCTACGTCCTCAGTTGACAACGTTTAACTATACAAAGAACTACATGGTGTATGATAATGGGTTTAATTTCATTGTATGCAGTATTGTTTTCTTTTGTTTCCTACAGCACTTAGTGACATCTTTTGGCGGATCAGAGAGTCACTTTAATACGTTAAAACCTAAGCAAAGTAGCCTGTCAAGACAGTTAAAAGGAATTCGATACGCGCAAGGAGTGATTATTTGATTAGCTTCACACTAGCAATACGTTAGCAGGCCATCTCAGCTCAGTATCTAACCGTGTCGGTAACATTTGAACATATCCATTTGAAAGGTCGAAAGGGCATACACCTTATGATAGCTTCTTTTATTTTTATAAATCCCTCGTCGGTTCCCTGTTGAGGTGTAATCGGTTAATGAATTACGCGTAATAATAGTAGCGTGCCACCTCTCTAGATTAAAACATTTTCCAAATCGCCGCTAGTGTACGAAGTAATAATATTAGAAACGTAGTGACCTCACGAAGAGTATATTTGCTCTTTACGGTGAAGCTATCCTAAGGCTGCACGGCATTGTTGTTTCAAGGTGAAAAGCATCTCCATAGTATGGATATATTTATGTATGTATATATATATATATATATATATATATAAATATAGCCTATATATATATATATAAACACACACACACACACATATATATATATATATATATATATATATATATATATATATATATATATATATATTGTGACGGGGTCCGGTACCGTAATAAAGTAATAACAGTAACAAGTAATAAGTAATAATTGGTGACCAGTTTTATTCCTCCTCTCTCTTTCCGTTTTTCCTCTTAACTGCCTTCTCCACTCCCAACTCAATCTCACGCCAAAATCCAACAAAGTAAAGAATGTCCCTCTATAGTAAGGGTCGTACACCGAATTAGACTAACAACAAGGGGACACTCTCCAGGCATGAACAAACACAAAAGGCACCCGAGGTGCAGGAATTCGGCCATGCAAATACACGTTGTCTCCCACGGACATGCGCAGTCGGCCGGAGAGCGCCCCCTGCAACACGGGTGGAAGAACCACAAAACAACAGGCAATCAACAGACTGTGACAATATGACAATATATATATATATATATATATATATATATATATATATATATATATATATATACATTGTATGTTTTGGTATGTAACAAATGCCAGTTTCTTAAGTGTCTGCTTGAAATACATCACGTCAATGCATAAAACATATCTAACAAAAGGGGTATCAACAAACGACTTTAATGCAAATTCTGTAGATCAAATTAGCACTCATGATCATCCGAATTCCGAAAGGCAGAATTTCCAAAGTGTCTCGAGGCCAATTTTACATTTAAAATGCGTCCTTCTTCAAGTGTAAACCGAAAGTTTCGAATACACGTATAGTTGAGACAAAAGCCCTAGATATACGTAACTTTGCTCGAAATAGGTGCAGTTGAAACCAAATGGAATGGAGGTTTTTGAGTTCATACAGCAACATCGATTCATATACAATAACATATACAATATTATATACATGAGCGTAACGCTCTATATATGCAGGAAATATCGATTGCAAAAGTTGGAAATATCGTAACATAATAATACACCGATCTTCAGAATGAATTTTGCTAGCTTTGTGCGTTTTAGTGTTCCAAGCATGAATCTCCTAACCTGTGTTTCTCGGCGATTTGCATATGATCAGTTGATAACAAGTAAGAAGTAAGAAAAACATTATTGATCCTTAAAAAGGAAACTACCGTGCTCGCAAGGCAATAAAACATAAAACAGTAAGTAAAACTAAAAAGAAAGAAAATAGGAAAAGCAACAGGCTGTGCAGAAATGGCAATAAAGTAAATCTAACGTTTAAACTTAATATTTAAACTAAATATTATGAGCTTTAATAGCTTGAGGAATGGAAAATAAAGGATACCGGGTTTTGGTAACAGATGTAGGCTGCCTGAGCCAACCACTGCGCGGGATTACATGTCTCACAAGCTGGACATGGAGGGGGTGATAACTGTCAGTCCAAAGGGACTCCAGCTTGCTACGAACAAGGCAGTGGTGAACACAGCCCACCTTCCCCGGTACCTCACCAATCACCTGTCCCGCCCTTCTAATACATTTATTATTACACTCCTTTTCCGGTAATTGTGAACATTGCCTCTCCAGTAAATTAGGCAATAACGCCAAACCTCACCAAAAAAAACAAAAAAAAACAGAATTATAAAAGAAATTGTAATAACTTGCTACCTACATTGAAATAATTCAATTTCCTCAAGCAATATATAATCTAGAGTTTAATTTTTTAACGACGTTATTGACATAAGCCGACCAATGCAGTAGGTGTTTGATATAACCACCTAATTACTTGAAACTATGAACACGAGCGACTCTATACAGTTATTAATTATGTCAGCGTCCGGTGAGAGTATATTACCGCGAAAGTCTACTAACATCTTCTTTGTGTTATCTATATATTTATGTCTCGAAAATTGTCAACACAGTGCTTAACAACATTGCCAATTTGAGCAAGATATTGCTTTTATCATTATCAAACAAGCCGATCATAACAATGTCATCTGCAAATTTGATGAGTGGGCAACTCTGCTCATAAGAACGACAGTCCGAGGTATAGACGGAAACTAGGAACGGCGCTAAAACAGTACCTTGTGGAGCCCCAGTATTTGAAAACTAAGATATTCGAAATTTGTATAACGAGACAAACGAACTGACTGCGATCTATTTGTAAGATAATTCAATACCTAATATATGAGAGAATGAGGTATAACCTCCAATCTAAGAAGTTTTTCAGCAAGCACATGCGGTTGGGTCGTGTTGAATGCAGAGGAAAAGTCGAGAAACATTACTCGAGCAGAGTTGCCCAAATTTAGTTTGTTCCATGTGACTATAAATATTATCGAGAACCGTTTAAAATTGCATCATCTGTACTACGATTACTTTGGTAAATGCAAACTGCAAGAGATAGACATGGAGAATAAAAGTTGCTTAAAATATAAGTAGACGCATGATGTGTTACATAAGTCTACGAAACTTTGATGAAGTTATAGGAGGAAAAGTCCCAGATAACAGTGTATATAAACTAAAACACGACTAGATCAGATAACGCAATGCTTATACAACCCCAGGTAATGTTAAGCCATGCACATTTGAAATCATAGCTGTAACACATTAGTTCAAGAAGTATAGCTGAAAATAGTAATAAGCTAAAGTGCCAAAAAAAGCAAACATTGAGTCAGCCTTCCAGATATATGTTGCCAAGGTAAGGCTTGTTATTAGTTCTGTCACTTGAAAGGTAAAGTGCATTAACTGAAGTATATGAAAATTGGGACAAGAGAAGGCTAAGTTCGTCCATTTTATTCGTCTGAAGAACAAGGGAGGAAAGTCGGTAGCAAACGAAGATGATATAACTGATAGATATACTTGGATTCGTTTAATGACTTGGCCAATCCACTATCAAACATGAAAGAGACACAAAGTCGTAGTATCATGTTTAGTTTATATATATATATATATATATATATATATATATATATATATATATATATATATATATATATATATATATATATATGACTCCCACAAACAGCTTTAGGCATTTTTTTCTCCGCCTGGGAGATATCCTAGCTTACATGTCGTGTCTGTGTTTTGTCCGTTTGTAAATCTGTGACGTCATAGTGCCATTATATATAGAGCTGAAACCGATTTCTTTCTATCTGTGCTTCTTTTCATATTTTCAAGGTAAAACCGTTAATATTGTTGAAATGCAGATCCCAAAAGCCATCACTGTATATAGGTCATGTTAACAGTTCCAATGTATTCAGCTGTTGCTAAAAATAAACTCTTTTACAGAAATTAAACATTGTAATAAGAGAAGAACAACCAAAACGTGAAGGACATGTGGCTCGATGGTGGGATATTTATAGACTCGCTTGTATTTATAGACTCGCTCGGAGTGTATAGCCTAGTGGTTAACGCCGGCGTCTCCCAGTCATGAGATCCCCGGTTCGATTCCCCGCCGACAGCAATGTGTGTCGTCTGGCAAGGGGTTTTGTTCAATAACAACTTCCCGACATGGACGTTAAATGGATGTGTGTCGAGAGATTGGCTTCGGTCAGCTTGCGAGTCTATAAGCCTCCATGGCTTTCTTTCGCGAGTTCCTGCTTGCGGGAAGATCACATATACATACATACATACATACATATTTGAAGGAACATTAGACCTGTCATTATTTTATCAACTGGAATGAGATTTTTCTAAGTTGTTTGCGAAGTTGTAAAACACTCGTACAAACTATAATGATGATGGTTTGCATTATAGATCTTTTGCGCAACTGTCTGTACTGCGTACAGAAAATATCAATATTTGCTGTCAAAATGTTCTCTGCTGTCAAATCTTCTAAATATATCACCAGTGGTAACAAAATCCCCATATTCAGAGATACATTTCCTTTGACAATCCTTTGTTATAGTGATTCGTCTAACGTCTTTGACTTATCTCACTCAGCAATATGTTGAACCAACAGTAGCTATGTAAACGGAATCTGGAACAATGTTTCGTCTCAGATTCAATAAGCACACACACACATACACACAAGAACTCTATACGAGAAAACCTTGTTCATGGCTTGCCCTTCGTAGACTATTTTAATCTTCCCAAACCCCACCACTACATTGGTAATAAATCCGCTGTACTTTATTTCATTCCGCTGACTACAGGCATACTCACACGTAAAGAAGACAAATGGGTGTTTCGAGTTACAGTCACATATTTCGTTAGGTACACACCTAAGAATTGTACCAATACTCAACCACTCCGTTTCTATAAATATATATACATGTATAGTTCAAAGATTTTCCCATTGATTCGCGTGTCCTATTGTTTAGCTTGTATATAGTTCTTTGTATATGGTTCTCTGATTTTGAATGCTATGTGCTGATAATTCAGCTTCACTCACTATCTTGCTGAAGACAGCTCCACCGAGAATCACGATTTAAAAGCTTAACGTGATTAATTTTAGTTCTGTGAAAAGCCAGTTCACTTGGTTCACTCGATTACATTATACATATTTATTAGCGTAAACGTGGACTTTTTCCCTATAATATGGTACAAACGTTATTTGTGATAACTTTAAAATCCCAATTAGTTTATGTGTCACTCAGTATTCGAAGTTAAATTTAGCGGACAGAATGTTCAAATTAAAATGACAATGAATGAATGATTTGATACTACTTCAAGTTATACACAGTCATAAACTACAACTGACACTTCCATTAGTAGTTAAACTAACTTATTAACATTGAAAATGTTGTTTTCCATACATGTTTACGCAAAATAATGATGTTCTATATATAGATAACAACATAGCACTTAAAGAGTCTACGCATGTTACACACACACACTCTCTAATGATTTCAAAGGAGAGTCTCCCAGTATAAGAATTACGTCATTTATTACTTCAGAGATTTAGTTGTAGAAAGTAAATTACTGTATAGTACATTATTCAGCCTAAAATTATTGCAAACATGCAAATCAAGCTGTATGTAAAAAAATATCATTTTGAATCATTAAACATAATAACAAAAAGTTTATCATTTCTAATATTTAGGTTGACGTTTGGTATAGCTCCTGCGACTGGTGCCGATAATCAAATCAAATTTCAATGTGCGGTTTATTTAATTTAACAAGTCTCCTTTTATTGCTGTGATTTGGAATGCCTCATGTTGTCATGGTATTTTTTATTCGTTAATGTTACGCTGATAAGTTTTGAAATGCTTAAAAGGTAGAGCGTGATCATCTAGAAACAGGGTGTACTAAATATCAAGTACAATTACATTTAGGGTATAGTGTTTATCTTTGCTTCTATTTTCATGTTTAAGATCATAAAAGTACTTTGTTTCCATGGTAATACACTAAACTTATATTATTCCCCCTTTTTAGTTCAACTCGATTAATATTAACAAAGCAACATTATAGTTAGTCTAAAAAGGGGGTGAGGTGGTGGTGGGGGGGGGGGGAATAACAAGATAAGAAGAGAACAAAGCAAAAATACAACACTAACTAAATTAATTCATCACTTTTTGAAACGTAGGAATCGCCGGCATCAATGTTACCTTTGAATTTTGTAACCACATTATTGTACGATCGTCTTATATACATGTAGGCTATGTTACCAACATATGATCTGAGTTTCATGAAACCTAATGGCATTTCAAAGAAGCCAATATGTAACTACCACGTTAGGCTGCATGTATATAAGACACTGTTTTTACTGCAGCAATCCAGACTAACCAGCGATAACAACACTTCAGGAGACTAGAACGAGTAAGTAAAAACCCATGTACGTTTTAAATCTAGAGGAGATTTTTTACCTACTTCTTCCACATTCTCCTTCTCCTCTTTCATAGTGAATTAGTCGTTAATCAATAACGTAAATTTAACTCTGAATTTGCCTTTGAAAGTTATCAAAAGAGAGGGAAACAATTTGTTAAATCGAGAGGTTTTTAATGGGTTTTGATTGAATTAGTAATAATGAGAGTCATACACACAATATATAACAAAATCGTGGGTGCATTATCGCAATTGATCGCATGCCTGCAATATAGGCCAATGCCTCCTTCATCAAACCAATATCTAAGTAAATCAGTGATGACTGAAATCTCAGTATCTGGGGACCTTTTCTCATGGGAGAGAAGGTTAAAGTTCATTAAACGTACAAACTGACCGTGAGTAAATGAGGCTATATTCTTCATTAGCCTGCAAGTTTAACAAAAAATATCGAATTTTTGCTATCGATTCGTTGCCTTTTATCTAGGTTGAAGATGTGTACGTTACACAGTGAATAAATGAGCGAGAACGACAATTTGTTGTCTATTTCTTCAATGATGTTGAACGTAACAGACAGATATTAGTTTCTATAGGTACAAAGTGAACACTACGTCGGTTTGTTTTACGTATATATATATATATATATATATATATATATATATATATATATATATATATATATATATATATATATATATATATATATATATATATATATATATATATATATATATATATATATATATATATATATATATATATATATATATATATATATATATATATATATATATATATATATATATATATATATATAATTAGATAATTAGAAATAGACGTGAACATCCTACACACAACCATATGTATGCTGAAATGGCTGCAATCAGGGAAGACAACTTGTTCATGTTATATGTTATATGTTTATATTATATTATATATATATATATATATATATAATATAAACATATAACATATAACATGAACAAGTTGTCTTCCCTGATTGCAGCCATTTCAGCATACATATGGATGTGTGTAGGATGTTCACGTCTATTTCTAATTATTAGAAACCCTGGAATTTCTGCTTTGGGGAATCGACGTGATGTAGCAGTTATAGGCTGAATAGGCTACTATGGTATGATGATTTCTCTATATCAATGCTAACAGCAATTTGGTCGGTTGATGTGCAAAGTACAGTTTGGGAGAGACGAAAAAAGGTAGCATATTGGTATTTCGACTCAGTAATTGAACCGGACAAGAATACTACTTAGGCCTCTATAATCAAATTATGATGAACTATAACATTAGCGGAACTCTCAATTAATGGATAGTTATTAGGGAACTTCTTCTATCTACAGCCACTATAAACTGTTTCGTACAGACTATGACTCCATGTGTGATTTGATAACGGTGAGGTTATTGTTCTCGAAAACAGCCAAGTTGTAATCGTCGTTATTCTCAAGCCAAAATCTTACATTTTGTAACAAGTAGGCTAGATGTAATTAATTGGTGCTGAATGGGTCCCCCCCCCCCCTTCCTTTGTGATAGTATTATTGTAAGAAATTTTGAGCAAGTTTGATTAACAGATGTGATATTTCATGTAAATAATATTAGCCTCAATACAAATTCAACGGACCTACTATATAGGCATGTAAAAATCGAAAATCTGTCCTCACTATATAGGGCAAGAACGAATGGCGTGAACATTCATAATCAGATGGAACACGAATAATCTATCATGTTTACTAAAGTTTGGATATCTGGGAAAGGAACAATCGTCGAGGTAATTATAAATCCATTTGCAAGAAAATGTTGCGTGCAATAAATAATCCCGGATTATTGAAAAACATGTACGGGTACTTAACTGCGAGCCAAATATGCAGAAAAAAAGGGGTCTTTTAGAGAATTAGAAAAATACAATGCACAACAAGAATTATGCTTGCAAAATAGCTACATGTGCATGCTGATGGTCATAATAGCCTGAAGTAAAATCGAGTCCAACTCAGTCGTATATTTTGACTTTGATCAAAACGGGCTAAAGAGATTCCATGTATAGCATGCCTCCTTTTCGTCCAACATTAACCGCTAGTATTTACCAGGTAATTTTCATTTGACTTTGTTCCGACACGCACCTGTAATAAAAGTCTTGCATTTTTCGAATGACTGATTGATTTCATTCACTTGTGCGTCACTTTTGTATGTCAAAGACCTAAATATGCAAATTACCGTTGGTAGCTTCCGCAATCAAAGATAAAATTGATGAAATAACTGTAAAAATAGCGAAAGCCGTTTTTCCGGATTGTAATTCGATTCAGAAAGGAAAACAAAAAGAGAAAAGAAAAAAAGGTTTTCAAACAGTAAGTGTATACACTTCTTTTCGCTTTTTTTTTTTAATTTTCATGGACGTTTGCGGCGTCAATAAAGGAATTAAAATAAAATATGAAAACTCGCGAGTGACGAAAAAACAAAAAACAGATTAATCAACTGAAGAGAATCAATGCAAATATAAAACGTAAGTGATCCAAACAAATAATACAAAATGATTCCGTTCTTCTTTCTATTCTTTTCCTTGTTTTTTGTTCTTTTGTTGTTTGTTCTTTTGTGTTTTGTTCTTTTGTTGTTTGCTCTGTCTTGTGTTCTTGCCGAAACAAACGTCAAAAGCTTGAATAAACGGAAAACAAAGCCATCCTTTTTCTTCTAGAATTACAGAACGAAATGAGTTTATTGATATTAACCTTTAATGCATGAAAGTTTAACTCGGCAATGGGATTATTATACAGTTTATTTGTAATCGAGAATTTAAGTTAATATATTTTATCAAATCATCTACCGGTACTCGTTTGCTGCAGGGGCCGACTGATAAAATCCGCATTTTTAGTCAATGAAATAACATAGAGTGAGTTAAACTGAATATCGCTGTTGCATTTCGGTTAAGACTGACTAAGATTGGCCGATGCATTTGTGAGAAGGGGTTGGGGTGGGGGAGGGGCGATAAATCTGTTATAATATGGAACAAGTCAATTAGTGTTGTAGAACTAGCCACAGGATTGTTATTCTATTATGAGTGATGATTGATTAACATATTTGGATACGGAGGGCGTCACTAAATATGTTATGTATTTCTATCTAAACGATTTTTTTTACCTCATTTATTGACCAATGTTGTATTTTCATATATATTAATCGTACACGAAAACATGACAATTCGTTGCATGTGTGAGTTTAAAGAAAATAACATGGATAACGAAGCACTTTCGCAAAATACAAAGTCTTTATTCCATGTCCTATATGGAGAGGCAGATATTGCATCAAAACTAATCACTTCACAATTTTAAATCGAAAGGCAAGTGTTATTCGTCATAGTGAAAGAACGTTTACTTTTATATTTTTTTTTTAGAAATTAATATTTCAACATTTAACAAAAAAATTAATTTATAGAAGAACTCATCTATTGTAGGCATCGTCTAATTTTGTTTACATTTGAAAAATATAATAATTTAAATGAAAAATTAAGAAGTTGAAAGGGTGATTAATAAGTCTGTTGAAGCAAAAGAAAATATCCTCTTTCGAGAAAATAAACTGTCGCTTCAAAGAAACGTTTCTTCTACGTCTATAACAGAAAAAGACGAATCAATATGACATTGCCATGAGAATAAATTTCATCTAATGTCTCTCCCTCTTTTTAACAAATCGAGTATAAGGAACTATCAATTAAATTCATAAGAAATAAGAGTCCATTTGTCCCAAGTACCCGATGAATCAAACGAAACTGGAAAAAAAAAATGGAGTTTTACCTTCCGAACCGAATAAAACAAAAGGAAGAAAAATAATTGTGCTGTCAAATACCATTCTTGAATTAACTTTCGGCTACCAAATCTCTGATGATTCAAATGTCAAATATGTTCGACTATATAGATTCTGCAAGAATTGTTACTTTAAACTCCAACGACTCAGGTATTTGAAAGGAAATTGAATTAAATATAAGGGCACTCAGAGAGAATAAAACAGGCAGGTGGATTCATTCAATCGTTACTAAGAATGCATATTGAAATTGTTAGTCTCTTGCTTTCTGCGTTCAAGCAGTATAACTTCTGTGATGTTTTTATTGCTTCTTTCAATCATGGAGTTACTTCCAGGTTCAATAAAAATAACAGAAATGATAAAAAATAAATACAAAAAATCCTCATTTCGGCCTTCATCTTAAAAGTATAGCTTCAAGTTTTTGAAAGAGATGAAGTCGGCTGAATATGTCTACAAATAACAAAATACATTAAAAAGAACATTTTTGTGCTGATATTGATGAATTTGTTGAAACTGTTTGAAGTTGAATTCACATAAGAATGTAGTTTAATCAGAATTACTAGCCAAGTTTCATCTGAAATATAATTCTAAAAAAAAAAAAAAAAAATTTGGAAATGTAATCATTTGCGTTTTATTGGTATGGAATAACTGAAATATGATAAGTATATATATATATATATATATATATATAAATGAAAATCGTAATGAGTTGGACAATCAAGAACAGTGAAAAAACTTTCAGCCTCCACCGGGATTCGAACCACGGGCCTCCCGCTCTGTACGCGGACACCCTAACCACTAGGCTATGGACGCTGATTGTATGTCCAGAGGTTCGAAACCGGTAAGGAAGATCGTAATTCCACTGTAGGCGTTTGTCACCTGTATCGAACAATACTAGTTCTGTTTTTGGTGACATATTTTGCCTTACTCTAGAGATCAAACATGATGCTAACCAACTCGAAAATCATTTGTGATTCCTAAAGCCGGATCTCGAAAGAGATACTTTGAACAGACTTTATATATATATATATATATATATATATATATATATATATATATATATATATATATATATATATATATATATATATATATATATAATTGACATTGTAGTGAGTTGGAAAATCCAGAACAGTGGAAAACCTCCACCAGGATTCGAACCCGGGCCTCCCGCTTTATATGCGGACACCCTAACCACTAGGCTATGGACGCTGATTGTATATATGATTATTTATTTTCATTTTTCATATTCCAAACTACACGTATGCCTACAGGTATTCCGGGGAAAAGTGTCTTACATATAGCTTTATAAACTCCTCTTGGTAAATACGTTCATGAATAACTTTAAGCATTATTTTAAACCCACTCATTGTTAGTCGCTTAATGGTGCTGTGCGTAAACCCCTAGCAGACTGGCCGATTTAAACAGACATCCTACCATTTGCCAATGTAGTTTATAGAAAAGCTTGCCGTAAGAAAAAGAAGTAAAAAAAAGAAGAAAAACACCCATAAACACATTGCGGCCTCATTCGTTCAATGGATACCTCTACATGGTGACGTCACTCGGCCATCAATAGAGGCCTAGGCGATGAATTTATTTCTGTATTTTTTTTATCTTCTTTTCTATACGTTAACATGAGATATAGGTGTGCTCAAAGTTGAACTTAAACCTTGACAACCACATGGAGACTGCTCTTTTTTCTGGTTTCGCCTTTTCGCATGTTGCTTATGTTGATGTCGTTAGAAGATTTTTTGTTCAGGCGACTAATGTGGAGTGCGTACTTATTCGAAACTCTTTTGTCAAAGTAAGTCTTCCAGTAAAATGCCTGCATGTATTACTAATGGAAAAGAGAAGCAACTTTTCACCTTGAGACGTAAGCATGCTGGAAGCTATGACAACTGGAGAGTAGTTGATGCCGAAAAACTCTCAAGAATTGTCAATCGAATAAGATATATATATATTAAAAGGGTTTCAGGTCTATCGGGGTTCCACTGTCTCGTATATAGTAGTATGGTACCGCAGTTTTATTACAGAATATCCATGGTTACCGATTAACGAGAAGATTATAACGAGAGCATTGAGAAATTCCACGCACGAATATGCAAGTATTAGACTTGTTTGTAGTATGACAGCAGTTGCACTGAGTACACACTTACTGAAATCCTCTTGCTATCAGCACGAGTACAAGGTTCAATAGGGGCGAGTACATCATGTTCAATTCTGTATTTATAAATTAGTATATATATAATCAATAATGCCCAGAGAGCAAAGACGAGCACGAACAAGATGCAATAGGGCAAGTTCTAAGTGTATTATATTATATATATATATATATATATATATATAATTGCTCTAACAATACATTTCTTGCAACAGAAACACAATCTAAGGACAATACTATATATCTGGAAACACTTAACGTGTATCTATTAAGTATGCCCTTTTCCAACATACGACAAGTAAGCCCTATGAAAGCGTCAAGCCCATATTAGAAAACTGTTGGTATTTTTTAATTTTTTTCTTCAAACAGAGTTGAAAGCCAAAGTGTCGATGTTAGTTGAGATTTCCATAGATTGTATTGCCTATGTCTATGATATTGCTCACAGAAAACAGTCACACCATCACTAACCCAAATTTGAATTTGAATTTTAGGGTAAACTGTCTTGGCGACATTTGGAAAGATTAACGACATAGTTCAAAGCAAATTTGGCATGAACTGTAACTCAATTTTGCCCGAACTGAAAAAATTACTATTTCAAGCGTCGTGTATTTAGATAACCAAGCATATACCTTATAACACACCTTGATGTCTGGCCTCTGAAATTTTTGAGAGATGAATGCTGAGGTTGGTGAATTCCATTAAATTAATTGGTAGTCCTTGATAAAACAGGTCTGCTTGATGTTAATTCAAACATCACTGCTCAACGATGTTACCGTCAAAACATTTTGTTTATAACACGCTTCTATGTATGTTTTACAAAGAAAGAAAGAAAGAACAACAGTGGTGAGAAAAATAGGCTGGTACGGTTGAAACTGTTCTTTCTTAACAATTAGTAAGGGGCATGAAGGTAACATCGGTGGATATACGACGCCCACTTAGCATCATTTGTGCTCTAATCCAAGATTAAAGATCTCGATTCGTTTTAAGTTTCTTCTAACTCTACTTTAATATAATAGAAGAGTTAATTGCAATTGTTTGATAACAGCTGCTATAAGTAGCACAGTTAATTTTGGTCTGCTTCTTTAACTTAGTTAAAAGGTAAAAAGAGTTGTTGTCTTTGCAAGGTTTATTAGAGAAACTTTGGTACTACTTATGAAAGAAAACAAAAGTATAGAGAAAAGACATGACATGAAATGCCAAAAAAAAACGACAACCTAAGAACAAATTGTATCATGAGTCTTTGCATACTATACATTCACAATTGATGCAATTGGTTTCAGTATATATATATATATATATATATATATATATATATATATATATATATATATATATATATATATATATATATATATATATATATATATATATATATATTGACAGTTAGGGATACCAAATGATCATATCAATGTTGTTGTTTTTCAACCATGTGGGTGTTTTCTGCATGGTAAATTACAAGCTTTTAAAGAGAAAGAGACGGCCTCGACCAAAGGAAATTTTATCGGCTAAATATTCAGAATTCCAACTTGTGTTCAATAAATATTACATTTGAAATAACACCAACAATATTTACTGCTAGGGTATCAGGGCAATTGACCTTTCAGTTTTCTTGCATCATTCACTTCATAAAGTAGCCGGCGAGTGATTTCAGCGGTAGTTTTCTTGTCCTTTTAGTTTGTCTTCTGTCTGAAGGCTGTCTCGTCAACCGAAAAACGATGATGTCTAAACTAAGAGTTGACATTTAGTATGTTGTCTAAAATCTTTCCTAACTTAAAGGGAAAATGAATGAAATAGCCAGCAATTAATCTGTTTTTTTTTTTTTTTTTTAATAAAAGCGATTTAATGGTCAGCAAACTTTGAAGTTTCAGAAGCTGTTTGATAGTATAGCGGTCTCATACTAAAATGCATTAAATTTAATTTTAATAATTTGACTGGTAAAATTTGAAAGTTCTTGGAAAATATCCTTCGTGATTTATGTATGTATATTATAGATATGGAAACGTGTCTGTGTGATAAAACTTTAAATTGTGATGGAATTAAATCATTTATTACCTATCACCTTACACACAACCCCACTATCACATTTTTGTGAAGAAATCTTTGTGAAGAACTCACCAAAAAGAGCTAAGAAAAGTCTTGTTCCGTATTAAGGTTGTTGTTTCTGAGAGCTCACACTTTGTAAATTGTGACGTCAGTTTGTTTGAAGACCGCCGTGGAGTCACCGTATAAGGTCAGATATAGCTCGGTATGGGTATGCGGTCATTAGGTCACTGGTGCGAATTTTCGTTCTAAGCCCCACATTGCGTTTGGTCTTGGTAGCCTGCATTTTGAGGAAATTCTGGGATATAGCTTTCTGACATGTTGACTAAGCCATGGCCGATAATTCTTCTGGGCTGTATGGACTACATCCAACCATCAAAAAGATACTTTCTTCTGTTGCCAAAGTTACGCTATCGAGTCCAATACTGTCCAGTAATTAAACACACGTTTATAATCATACGATAAACCTAATTGTCAGTGGCGGAGCTAGGGGTATTGGTCAGGGGGTCGAGAATGGTCTGTAGGGGCGCTTCCGACACTATCTTAGCGGAGCGCCACCACAGGCTGGCGCGGAGCGCACAGACATTTTTTTGAATAAAGATACTCCCTAGATCGCCGGAAATTACCCTATCCAGGCCTTGCTAATTTGCAGATAAACGAAGAATAAATAGGTGTCCGCCAACAAAATGTGACAAATGTCAATAGGTAGATGAGAGCGCAATAAAAAAAGTCAATAATCGCGAATAAGTAAAGAGTGGTAAAAAGCTGAAAAGGGCGCCAGCAGTCCATTTGAGTCCGTCGGGGGGGGGGGGCATCCGCCCCCCTGACTGTATGGACACTCCGCCACTGCTAATTGTGCTGAGACGTTTATTGCACAGCGTATTGTATAGGCGTTTTCTGCCATTTTATGTAGGTTTGGGCATACTATATGGAACATGACGGTTAAAGTTCACATTCGTGTCATCCGGAATACAAGTCTAGATTGCTCGCCAATGATCGTTCAGCACATAGGGATATGCATGGGCTCTCGTCCATGGCAGCTAACGAGGTATACAGGCAGGTTATATGTCGTATAATGACTTCAAAGTACCTATTCAATATGACGAAAGGCGTTTCCTCTGCATAATAATTCGATTATCTAAAAAAGAGCAAATTATTTTCTGGAGCACAAAGTGCATATGATCGAATGATCTCTTTACAGTGTTTAGCATTATTTTCATTTAGATTTTTGTTTTTGCCATTTTTTATTTTTGTTTTTGCTTGATGGGTGTAATGTAATATTTCACATGAGTGATCGAGTGGTCCATATGAACATATGGACAGATGACGTTGAGAAATAGAGAAACAAAAATGTAACAGCCTTGAAAAAACACAACTAATAACATTACCATGTCCACCAGAAATAAGAAAGAAAATCCTGTTCCAATGGTAGATAATTTCATTTTTTGCCCTGCCATGTGTTACGTATTGAATTACAGTCTTTCATTTACCACCGCATCACATGTTCTGTTGTGAGGTTCCATGGTATAACATCCCAGCAAACACAAAACGTTATCATAACATTTTAAAAGAGCCTCTAAAATATGTTTTTATTACGTTAAATGTGGTGTTATAAAAAAGGTCGGCATAACGTTTTTATGATATATTAATGTTATAGTAACGAAGAAATGTTTTGAATTAATAGCCTGAAAACGTTTTCGTGACATATTTATTACACCACAAATAACGTTATCAAAACAAAAGACGAAACGTTTAAACAACGTTTTGTTTTAAAAACGTTTTTGTGTTTGCTGGGATAGTACGTATAGGAACGACTGCACCTCAATGGTAAACCTAAGATAATATACATCGATGAAATATAGTGATGAGATATGACTACTGTGAGGATTTAATATTGTATTCAATGTGATACATACATATATACATATATTTGTGATATATATAGTGATTTCCGAAGCTTTGAAGATAAGTTTTTGACTGATAGAAGAGAAACATAAAATAATGACCCTGTTGAAATGGTTGCATATAAATTTTACTTATTTGAAGCAAACTTGAATTATCCACGTGTGATGTCACAGGAGCACTGTGACAAGTCCTCTTTTCGTTTCAGGTTTATATAACTATAGGTCTGTAGGCGTGTTATCCAAATAACTATATATACGGTACCCTTGTTTTTAATATTATTATTTATTTTTTTATATTTTGTGTTCGTGTAGTTTTTGAATTAGCACCTGTGGGAGAAGAGAGCCAGATTAAGTGGATCGGAAGACGTCACTTGAGTTTGTAGAAAGTAAATTTATGGAAGACCAACAAAACCGTGAGGATAATATCAGATGTTGCACGTATTCAATCAGTGGCGTAGGAAGGTACTTTTGAGTGGGGGGGCTGAAGACTGATGGCCGGCCTGGGGGAGGGGTCTAAGGGGAGGGGGTGTCCCCTCCCCTTTGGATTTTTTTTGCATTTCCAGGTGGCCTCAGATGCAATTTGGTGCAATATAGAACACTTCAACTCCCACTCCATTTTGTAAAGAATTTTGCATTTTCACCTGGCCTTAAATGCAATTTGGTGCTCCAAATGAGATTTTTTTTCTCATTTGGAAATGAAAAAGGGGTTTTTTGACTTGCGGAGTGGGGGGGCGGAATGATACTTCCGCCCCCACATTTTTCACTGGGGGGGCTGGCGCCCCCCAGCCCCCCGGTTCCTACGCCCTTGTATTCAATTAAAATTTGGGAAAATGTTTGCCCAATAACAATTATAATGTGTCTCTCACTTTCTGGCAATTATATAGTTAAAAACGTTGTAATACATAGTACGTACAGTGTAATTGATGAACTATATTGGCCAACAATTTTTAGAGTACACCTTCGAAAGATATGCCAATAAAGTTGATGACGAATCACCCCCTTTAATATATATATATATATATATAGATATACACACAATATGGTAATAAATATATATATGGTAATAAATATATATATATATATAGGCCTATAAAGTAAAGCATCAAGACGGAGACTAAACGTAAATAATATATGTAAACTCTTCCTGAAAGGTTATTAACGTAATCTCGCAGGGGAAATTTTTTTCATTGCTTTATAAAAGATGGTCTTATAGGCTGCTGTCATAAAAAATCGCAAGCATGAAAAATGCGATGCATTTATAATTTAGCCATCAGCCAAATTTGCCCCATGCATGCAATAACATTTCGTCATACATGCGAACTTTTGTCATGTTTTGATATGTCCTAGCTATACTACGCGATTTATTTCCTGACTTTTAGAAAGCATTTTATACGCTAGAAAGCATTTGCTTTCTGCTCTTAATTTCTGCTTTCCTTCCTTACCCTTGTCACAAGTGTCACTTATAATCACAAAGTATAAAATCATATCACATCCGTTACAATTTAACAGTAAAAGAATTTGACGTGTTTTTTTTTCTTTTCAGCGAAATATAGGGTAGGTCATGTCATATTCTTTGTCAAGAAGCCTTAAAACTTCAAGTAAGTATTCTTTGCAGAATAATATATGAAAAACAAAAAGCTTGTATATAACATGATGCAGTCACTTAATTATGTAGACAAATATATTTAACTCGTGAGTAAACTCGTGAGTATACATGAGCACACAATATGCAGTTCAGGTCGATTGATCATCTTCGAGCTTTACCATGTACATCTATAGCATTGCAAATTGATACTGAAGAATCTTAACAGAAAAAGAGCTTAAAATTATAAGTTGTAAGAAAAAAATGTTGAAAGCTACCTTTGTTTATGATATGAATAGAAAACAACAACAAAAAGCGACAATAAAATATATGGATAAAGAGTAACCCAAACAAATACCCGTAAGTTCCGTGCAAACTTATATGACCAGTTGTGCGAATTTCGGCTGCCGGTGAAACTCTGGGTTGTAGCAAACACAAATTCGCAGTGGATCACAATAATTGTGTAGTTTTGCAAAGCTGTCATTACATACGGTACTTCATTATTAACTCAGTATCAATATTAATTCATTTTAATTCTTTCACGGCTCTCTATATGGCGCCCCCGATTCGCTTCCTGGCAAAACGTCGTGTTTAAAAAAAAAAACGCCGCAATGTTTCACCTTTCTAGTCCGATGATGGTTCATATATAACACCACTTACGACTTAATTAAATCCCATACTGAAGATTAACAACAGAGTATAACACTGCCTGTCTCGCCGCACACTGCTGTTGTTGAACGTGAGAACAACACATAACCTACGACATCTGCCACTAATACTCAAGAATGTTACGAATTTGAGAACCGAAAACCAAAAATAACAGCGCAAAAAAGAAACAACACGATACAAAACGACTCTGTCCACATGGTTAACGACCTTTTGCAGGTGGATAGGTTCTTGTTGCAAATACCCATTTAAAGATAATAGTGCTCCACATATATAACGCCCACACAGAACACCGCAGATGCTACTTGACCTAAACTTGTGCAGGAGGCGACACGCCATTATTACATAAACATTATATATAATTACTTTGCTTTAAAGTTCATCCAGATTTCAATGTTTTATCACCTGCCAGTGTATGGAGCCAATTAACTTTTCATCAAAACCAAAAGCTAAACTCGCCAGTCTACGATGGACGCATCGCACTACCAGTAAAGTAAAAAATATACTGGCTCTACATAATGTATCATCTCTGGTACGCCTTCCAGGAGAAAAAAAAATAATGAGCAGATCAGTATACGTAAATAGTTAGATAAGAGATTAATATCATCAAAATCATCATGCAGTTTTACGATATCAGTTGCAATTCAAATTCTTCGGTAGTGTTTACAAGTAGAAAACAAAAAGGAATCAAAGAGTGGAATAAAACTTACCTCAAATGTATAACGACCATATTGATAATGTGTGAATTTTATTCAGGTCATACTACAGCAGGCACTCTCAATTGGTCGCCCGCGAATTGTTACAATCCGTTCGGTGATGACAAAACAAAAAATTAAATCGTCCCACAGTCTTGCACTACCTACTCGGATATACGGATCTTTAGAGCCATAGGCTTCGGTACCTTACTAACCTACTCTATATATAAATTGCTTTAGTCTATATAGATATAGTAAGATCTATGGGTTCTCTCTGGCCATCTGCTTCAAGTAACATGTTTCTTTTCGGCCTTCCAGCCTGTGTACATGAAAGAACGCTGGTACCAGAGAGTATGAATACGGGGGTTGAGCCTCAGACTGGCGACGACTTCGTCCGCTGGGACTCATTGGTTGCATCGCTTCCGAACCGGTAAAGCAAGCCAGTGTATAGGCAAGTCTCACTCTAAATAAATTGCTTAAGTCTAGATATAGTACGATCGATGGTTTCTCTCTGGCCATCTGCTTCAAGTTATATGTTTCTTTTCGGCCTTCCAGCCTGTGCACATAAAAGAACGCTGGTATCCAGAGAGTATGGACAAGGTGGTTGAGCCTCAGGCTGGTGACGATTTCGTCCGCTGGGACTTACTGGTGCATCGGTTCCGAACCGGTAAAGCAAGCCAGATCATATAGGCAAGTCTCACCGCTCAGTATATCCTTATAATTTTGTATCTGACTACTGAGAGGGTCATGAAATGAAGGTCATGGCCTGAAATGTGCATACGCGATATTGAATGAAACTTTTGAATAAGGCAACTTGGCATTGAATCAGACATGTTGTTGTTCTACGTCAATGTAATGATTTGATGATGCCAAAAAAAGAATGCATGCCCCTATAGTATAGTTGTGATTTCACAATCAATTATGAAAATGATTTTTTTGATCCTGCAAGGATACAAAAGCACTTAGAGTCGTTTCCATTTCAAGATGAGTTATGAGTGATAGGATATTACCGGATGTATCTTAGTTTGTGGACGATGAACCTGACATACAAAAACCAAACAAAAGGACAGAAAAGAAAGATGAAACCTCGCAGAAGACCCTTGGGTGTATGGGTTTGAAAACATCTGTCCGTACCTATAATGTCTCGGATAGGAGAACCTTCAGTTCCCGGAAGACTTGCTATTTTGTATGTTTTTGATGAAAGAAGTAACGATAATGTTGGTCTCCGTCGATCACTGTAACAACAACTGATAATCTAAGATACTAACAGATTTGAAGAAAGACATTTAACCTTTCTTTGACATTTGAATGGGAATGATATCTCCTAATATCGGCGACTTAAAACAATAACCTAAGGTGTAGACTGTGTCACTTATATAAACACATGCGATATGTATGTATATGACACGACAGGTTACGTAACATATATCGATTTTTGTATATTGTATCTTATCATGCGATAGCAAGCGAAATTACCGTAGTAAATGACATTAGGTTATTGCCACATTGGATAACCTAACTGCCTACTACGTTAACAGTTAATTTTGTGCATAGACCCAAAGGTGTATATGTTGAATTTCTATTGACTTCTTGGTATCGTCTCTCCAATTGCTTACTTATTTAATGTAATTTCCATTCTGAATAAGACTTTTTAAACAAATCTGTGCGAAAAAACCCTTTTGTTTTTTAAGTTTCGTCGTAATTGTTCTCCTCGGATGGCAAGGTGTTCGGTCTACATGAGATGAATCATTTACAAATGCATGTGGCGATGCAGTCGGTCGTCATACAATATACGCTTGCGACTGACAGTTACAGGATGTGTTGTTCAATATATATTTATCAGATAGCGGTTTAAAAAAATAATCGCAATGCACTGGTACAAAGTGCAGTTTGTGATCCGACTATCTTCTTTGGCTTGCGAAGATCAACTGTAGGTTTATTCTTGACCTCATCTGTAACATTTGGGGAGGGCAGGAAAAGTCGTCTGGAAGGTACTGGAGGTGTGTGTTAGATGAATGTATGTCTACAGAAATATGAAGCAGTCCAAACACATGATGTTACCCATATAATGTTAGCGAATAGACTTGCTATTGTCGAAAACAGTATCCTGATTCTCGTCACCGTATCTGATGACGTCAGCAAAGGATTTGCGCGCAGCTTATCTAAAAGATGCAATTCAAATTTACAGCCTTGAAGTTTTCAATATTGCTAAAGTAAACATGTTGCACCGTGTAATTGCTCAGATAAATTTTTAATCGCAATCGCGACAGAACGAATTGGGGTTAGGATTGCATTGTAGTAAACTATACTACTCACACACATTTTTTTGCAACACAGAGTGATGTCTAAGCTCATCAATTGAGGCTATATCACGTGACTAATGATATGCAGTATTTCGAATAGTATTATACAGACTGCACAGCGGTGTGTTTAACTTTCAGTTTATTAATGGGGATCAATGGCGTTGAAGGAACTGTTAGAAGCTAAATTTGTCATTGGAAGTTCCATTAGGAGGCGAAGTACCGACCAAATGTTTCCCAAGGGCAAGGTAATTACGATTTCCGTTATCAAATTTTCTATATAATTATATATCAAAATTGTAAATGAAACATGCGACTTGATCTTTTTTTGGGGGGGGGGGTGGGGGGGGTAATGAATCTGTGAACATCACGATTCTCATAGGCATTAACTCAAAGTATCCGGCGCCCTTTAAGTTAACATTCAATGTGTGGTCTGTCTTATGTATTTAGCCTAATATACAAAAAGTTAACCGATCGTAGAAAGCATATCGCCACATGGACGCCTAGTGACGCAAAGGCGTCGGTACTGTTTATAAAACGGATCCAAAAGTTGACCAAGACTGAAAGATGTCTATTCTCCTTTTCTAAACAGATCTTTTTTCTTCCCGAACAAGAGTAAAGTAATGAGATTTTTTTTTGTCTGGTATACCTCTCACCGGATATACATGTGATCGTCTTTCGTAATAGCTTTTTGTTACGTCACGTGCGACAGGCCGAAACAGTGATTAACAACTTGAAATGCACAGTGTAAACCCTTTGGAAGACCCAGAGATCCATTGAGGAATGAGGATATTCAACTCTCATCACTTGCTTACCGATTGCACCATCTTGTTTAGTCGGGAGACGTGCTCCAGGGTATAAATTGAATGTTTAGAAATAAAACAAAAACGAACATTATCTCGCAATGTTGTCTAGCATGCCGTGCATGATGACCACCAAAAGTATACTCACATGTTCTATATAGTTTAAAGATTTAAACAGTCCTCATTTAGTAGCCAATCTTCACCTCGTCGTCTGCGATGATGGATATCACTCGATCTGGAATCTGATGATAGGAAAAAACACATCTGTTAATTACAACGGCTTAATGAAGAAAATGTACAGTGATTCACGATTTTTTATTTACCATCCTTCTTTTTTTGAAATTTAACTGTGTTGAATGATGAGTTTCGAGTATTGTGAATATCGTTAAAGCACATTCATATGACATAGATCGTCCGCGTTCGTAACTTTGTCTTATCACTTACTTCACAGCCTGAAAAAAAGCCGTTTCACTAATTACAAAAACCAAACCAGACACGGCTGTATATTCATTATTCAGTCTCCAGCAAAATGACTGCAGACATGGTATTTGATTCAGATTGCATTTTTTGCGTTGTGATTGAAATTTATTTTCGTGGATTAATTTTTTGCAATAGCCGAGGGTATTTCCCGATGGGGGGGGGGGGGGTTCACTCTGTTATCAGTGGATGGGGATGCCAAAGGGTCTATGCCCTAGTGGAGGACCACGGAACTTTTCATCAGTGTTTCCTCGCAGTGAATATTAAGCACAAAATACAGATCAGAAAGAGGAAATGTTAATTCGTTCGCTAAGCAAAATGTGGCGAATTTAACTATTAAAAGTAGGGAAATTCTACCGCACCCCCTCAGCTATCTTCGTTACACTAGCCTAAATAGACAGCTTATATTGTATATCTATCCAGCATTTATGCAATATTTTCATTTGTTACAACATGTTTATTATTTGTTTGATGCATCGTTTAGCGGTTTGAACAATTGAAAGTGTAATATATTGTAGGTCTTATATGAAGATCCTATCAATCATTAACTATAGCGTTATTGAATAACTATATTCACATTGTGAAATACCACTCTATCAATATGTTAAGCAAAACAACATTACTTCTTTAAACATTTTTCTCTGTAAAGATTTGTCCATATAACAAAGACTTGCTTTGTTACTACGATATGAGCTATATTTTATGGCAGCAACAACGAGTCACTGAGTCAATGCGATATGTATTTTAAGCCGATACTCATAGCTGGTACAGCAACTACTGTTCATGTCCCACAACCGTACATCAGTAATTACTACTTTGTGTTCGTAACACGGTAACATGTATTACAGGTGGCACTGTAACAACTGCAAAGCTGTTAACTTGTTCCCATGTAATACAAAGAACTACGCGAGTGGACAAGGAGTCTATGAAGATGAGAATGCCTACGAGATTATTTGTTATACTCACCATTTCCCTATATTTATGAACTGTATTTTATGCAATTTATACTTGAATAAACGAAACGAAACGATGAAGTAAAGGAGGTACGGTACCGCTTGATTCCAGTTTACACCTCTCTTTAAATTACGCCAATTCGTCAAGCCGAGAACGACGAAAGGACATGTTCGGGTATATCCATATAGATACGATTTCATTTTGGAATCGCGTATTAATGAACTCGCACTACATAGTTGTTACAGCAACTACTGTTTTATGTCCCACAGCAGTGCATCAGTAATTACTACTCTGTGTTCGCAACACGATAACACAGGACATGGACAGTAGTTCACTGCACCAGCTATGAGTATCGGGTGGCATCTTCGAATCAGCACCGGTAAGATATAGACTTCGAAACTTCTCTCGCCCTCAAATAAAGTTTTGATAGTAGAGTGAGTCACTCAAATGACACATTTAAGACATGGCCTGGAGTCATTTATTCATTTCATTGAAACCGTGTACATTGTATATTAATGATATTTACGTATTGAGATCAATACATTTGCTCACGAATGCGTCGGATTTATGATTTGAAAGAGAACCATTTAGTAGGCCTAAACAAAGGCAAGACACCGTGATTTTGACAGGAAAAGTAAATCTTCATGATCGCGTGATTATCCCCAAAAAAGGGAGATTTTTTTACACCGTCGATATAGGTATCGCCTTGGTCGTGTCTATAATAAAATACCTATTATAAAATGCGGCCTTAAGATAATGTTTTTTTTCTTTCCTGTTTTCCTTTTTATTTGCGTCATCTTTAAGAGAGTCGACAGAGCATGCTGTACTTTTTTTTGTCAATTACCCCGGGTCAAGTTAATCGTTCCACGACATCACAACAAAACTCGTCTTCTTGATGGGTTCCCCACTGCGAGAAACTAAAAACCGGAGCAGCTATTAAAAATACATGAGCATAGATATAATTTGTAGGAGAGTGTAAAGATGCTTAACGTATATATCATCGAGTGACCTGTGGTTTAACATCAAAGCCGTGGAGAGCTTTAATGTATTTCGAACAGATCAAAGTCTTTTGAATTCGATGAGCAATTTGTTATTGCAAACGTCACTTTTATTTCGTTCAGGAGTGATACTCGACCTATCGAATAGGTAACAAACTCCTTTTTTAATGGCGTAAGCATGTGGAGTTAAAAGGGTAGGATGAACTTTCAAAGGTAATGTGAGATAAGATCTTAACAGAAAAAGGTTAGATAAGTCTTACCAATGTCTTAAACAACTTATCGCAAACTCTGATATATATATATATGCAGTTAAGATTTTAAGATTGTTTATCGGTTTGCCGTCTCTGCCATGGGCGAGAATTTATCGGTTTAACGGTCTCTCAATGAAAATTGTAGACGACATAAATATAAAAAAGCAGTTAAATAAAAGCGCTGATTCAATCCCTAAATCCTAGCAAGGTTTCGTAAATCTGAGGTTTGAACTTTTTTGCTGATAGTGAAGATCATTTGTTATGACGTAATCAAAAAGTAAGAAAGCGTAAAAGTGTTCAAATTCCAAACAAGCTTTTCCTATCAATCGTTGTAACGTGCTATCGTATATAAGTTGTAGCATCATGATACGTAGTCGACTTGCGCTTAACTTGTTTTCACTTTGTTCGAAATTGACAGAAATCAGCCTTGCGCGCAAGTCGACGCAGATATTTCACCGTTTCGCCACCCAACGCTTATTGTCGAAAGTACAATTAAGTCAAGCCCAAACACAGTCTTACGTGCTTGTCAATTTAACAAGAAAGAAGCAAATAAACAATAACTTGGAAAGCTTGTTTTGAGTCCATAAACACAGTTGTGATATTTCATGAACTTTAATTACAAGCCCCATGAGACTCAATTGAAAGTTACCATAACGACATTTTGAAATGGCGGATCTGGGTGCAGGGATTAGGTGCCGAAACTGGGTGTGTTGGTGTGTGTGGCAGAAAGATTTGTTCATGCGCATCGACGACATCACATCGGCGATTACCAGATAGTCTACCCTTTCCAAGAGTTGATCAAGTTCACGGTCCATACAGAACCTTCCAATCTAGCTAAACAAGCATGGATATGAAAGAAAGCTTGATATATACTCAATAACAGACAGAGATACCTGGGTGCAGGATACCTCTCTGTTAGCACTTTGCAGAAGTAGAGCACAGGTTGAAACTAATTCTATATCCGTGAGAGTCCTTAAATCAATAAAGGATGGTATGACATTAAGTCATAGGCGTACGGGACCATTTCAGTTTGGGGGGGGGGGCAGAAACCTTTGTGCCCGAAAGTTCCCGTGACACTATCTAAGCGGAGCGCCACCATCGGTTGGCGCGTAGCGTACAAGAAATTTTTGGCAAGAAATGCCTCTCAGATTGCGGGAAATGGCCCTTCTGGGGCATTGCAAGTTGCATCTAAACATTCTTTATTTTATAATCTCACGTTTTAGAAATTTACACTTCCCCAAAAATTTGGTAAATTAGAAGAAGAAAAAATGGTAACATCACTTTGAAGGGGGAAAATAGGACAGTTAATTTTTCCTGTTAATAATTTTGGGCGATATTGGAAAAAGCGTGGTAGCCCTGATATATTAAATATTCGGGCATCATGCTGCTAAATAAAGAAAATCATTAGGCCTATATTAATATTAATGACACAAAACAAATAACACAAAACGCTCTCCACGGAATTGTCGGGCAAGTTACTGCATATTAATATATATATATTTTTTTTTCTCCTCTTAGGCTGCCCGAATTTTTCAGGACTTTTGCCCGAATTTCTTGTCCTCTGGAAATTTGGGGGGCAGTCTGCCCCCCTGCCCCCCCCCCCCCCGCCTCGTACGCCTATGCATTAAGTCAAGCAAATGTGTTCGTAACACTCATGATAATGACACTTCAAGAGAATCAAGGAATATTAAGGTAGATCTTTTCTGAATTGAATGTTTATTATTATTATGTTTTTCATTTTAGTGTTAAGCAAAAAAAAAAGGAACAAAATGACAAAAAAGACAAACAAGACAAAACTAGAAAAGATCATTTAGGAGAAAATAATCAGCCTTGCAATCAAGTCACATGTTCTTGTTTTCCTTCGATACCTTCGTGCTTTATCCACGTGATTCGTTCAGATAGGTTTAACATATTGAAAAAGAGTAACATATTCAAAGACAGGCATCCTCGATATTATTTCTTACAGGAGTCACACACATTTAAGCGGAAACGGAATTTGCTAGTAAAATCACCTTCTTTAAGGCATTATTATTATAAAGAAAAGAGAATGTAGGATGTGTTGAGAGTAGTTATCTGGTGAAATACGAGAGAGCTTGTAACAACTTTGAATCAGGATTATTAGTACGAATAAAACATCCTGAGTATGAGTACAAATGCATTAGTATACAGGCGCGTATCCAGGATTTTCTAACCCGGGGGGCGCGAATTACTATCTAAGCGGAGCGCCACCATCGGTTGGCGCGGAGCGTACAAGAAAATTTCTGGTTTTGATACCCCCCAGATCACCGGAAATGGCACTTCTCGGGCTTGAAAATGAGCAACCAGATGTACACTTTTGCCTGAGAACCAAGTATTTCCCAAAAGTTTTTTCCCCCATCCATAACCTTTTGAAGATTGTCACCAGTCACATCATGTTCGACCTCATTGCATGTCCTATGGATCATTGCCTTTGTAGGTGATTCTACGTCACGGCCCACAATATCCGAAAGCCCTACTTTTCAAGGTTTTAAGCCCATTATTTGTTGAGAATTTGAAAATTCACATTTCTCGTGAATAAAATCACTTGAAAACATACCCATAATGTTGCACAAAATTCAATCTATGGACAACCAATATAGAAAAAAACCTCCTTGAACCCCTAAAAGACAGGTCAAAATTGCACGAGTAGAGGAAAGTATGATGAAGAATGTTTGTCAGGAAATTTTTTGAAAATTCAGACACAGTTAATTTATTGGTGTAGAAATATTAAAACCTCTTATAAATGGCTATTATAAAACTTGGTTGAAGGAAATGAAAAATAGCAGATATTTCCGATATCAGGTATATCGAAACCGAACACTACACACATAGGCGTAGGTCCCGTAGGAGTGCCCCCCCCCCCCCCGCAACCAAATTTTTCCCATTTTCTTCGGGCACCTACTTAAAGAAAAATAAATAGCAATGAATAGCTTAAAAATGATCTCCTTGGTAATTAAAATAAAGTGGTAAGCTTGACCGACAGTACTACTGTAAAAGAGAGTTTTGACATAAATGGATCTGTATGCTTTTTCTCCATCTACATAAGACATTTGGTTGTTTACATTAGCATCCGGCGGTATACTGTGTAACTTTCACGGACCGTAAGGTACACGATGCCATGCAATGTAATGACCGATGCTTGCTTGTATGATATTGGCATCGATGTATTGAACGCGCGCTTTGCGCGCGAAAAATGTTGGCCTTTTTATTCGTTACAGCCCCCAAATCAAATTGGGCTCCTACGCCTTTGACTACACACATAGACAGTTTTTGAGACTGTTCATGGTGGAACATGCATTTCAATGCTCACTGATACGATGTTATATCTGCTCTTTGCTTTACAAACTCGAACAGGCGTGTAGCGAGTAATTGCCAAGGGAGGGGCGAAGCCGGTAGGCAAACTATCTAAGCGAAGCGCCACCATGAGTTGGCGCGAAGCGTACAATAAAATTTTGGCCGAAAATGCCTCCCAGATCGCTGGAAATGACACTTCTCAGGCCTTGTAATTTGTATCTAAGCATTGTCTATTTTGAAATTACTAGCGATGTCTTAAAGAAAATTTGCTCGGGGGGAGGGGGGCGGTCGCCCCCTTCCCGAAATGCGTCATGTTCCCCGACGACTCGGTCGAGTTCAAGATCAGCCACAGTTGGTTCCATATTGCACAATCGTACAATTGTTTAAGGCGTCCATACACACACGCGCGTTATGATAGGCCATATATAGTATTTATATAGATACATTAGTGAGAGAGGAAATATGGAAACGTCAAAAATGGAGTTGTCGGTGTAAGGGGTAGGGTGAGGCGCACACCCGCTCCGTAATCCTTGATCTGTCACTGGCTACCCTGTGTATATAATAGGGATCAGCGCTTTAACTATGACTGTTCCTCTTTCTCTTCCCGAGGTCTTGGCTATCTTCTACTCCCTCCTTTTCTCATTTTTCTCTCTTTTTCTTTTTCTTTTCCCTTCCTTCCTCTCCTCCTTTTCTTTTCCCCCTCCTTTTCCCTTTTTCTTCTCTTTTTTTCTCTCCTCTTTTCCTTACCCGGGAGGCGCGCGCCCCCAACGCCCCCCCCCCTGGATACGCACCTGGTATATGTGTACAACAGTATGAGTACTATACAGCATGAATACACGTACAATAGTATGAGTATAAGAATAGTATGAGTACGAGTACAATAGCATGGGTAAGAATACAACAGCATAAGTAC
Source organism: Apostichopus japonicus (assembly GCF_037975245.1). Taxonomy (NCBI): domain Eukaryota; kingdom Metazoa; phylum Echinodermata; class Holothuroidea; order Aspidochirotida; family Stichopodidae; genus Apostichopus; species Apostichopus japonicus. Next base: position 18,690,603 of record NC_092564.1, read on the forward strand.
GAGTACAAAAAAGCGTGAGTAAGAGTATATACACGTACAGCTATTGTCACTATATATAAATAGACAGATATTAGTTTCTATAGGTACAAAGTGAACACTACGTTAGTTTGTATATATATATATATATATATATATCTATATATATATTTAAATATATATATATATATTTAAATATATATATATATATGCATTAGTATATATATATATATATATATATTTAAATATATATATATATATGCATTAGTATATATATATATATATATATATAGCGAACTTATATGGAGATCATTAACGCCATGTGCTAACTTAGATCAAGAGAAGTTTATCATAGCGCGTGTTACTTACAACGTTCGCTTGTATTGACTCTTGTTTAGATATAGAAGCTGTTAACCTTGTAGTCGACTCGCATTGAAAGAGTGACATAAAATAGTGAATCACCGGAATGACTGCCCCCCCCAAAAAAAAAGAGGGGGGAGGGGGAAGAACAACAAACAAAATATAAACATAACTGAGCAATGCATATGTCGTTTTGTTTCAACAATTTTGTTTTGTATAGTTTGGAAATCGTGCTATTTGAAGACGTTACGGTCGTCTTTGAAAGAAATCTTCCGCTTCCCGTGCGTGTTGTTTGCCATTATTTCAACAAAATTTCTGCTCAAACGTATTAATAAAACTCTTGTTTCAACGACAAAAAAAAAAACAATAAAAAAGGAAAAAGAAAGTTAGATATTTTGTTCAAATTTGGAAAAGTCAATGCCTTCATTTACTTATTTTTTTCCCCTCATCTTCTTTCTTCTTTTCTATTTTAGATTTTTTGTTGTTGTTAATCCTCCAGGCTAGACGACGATTATAACTTCGGTTCAAAAACAATGAAAATGTTATAAAGAAGAGAAATTAGATGTAATCCACTGAGGTTCCTCCAGGCAAGACAAAGTTGATGATATTTTACGTGGGAAGTGTATGACAATATGTGCTCATTTTCACAAATTTTAATCAGCTGGAAACCGAAAAGTCAAACCTATAAGCCTTAGGTGAATATACCCTAGAGCATTTAATATAATATAGAACATAAAACATCAAATTTGTAGATCTTGAAAGAAAATCTTCATAGTTACATTTTTTCTCTATATATATATATATATATTCTCTTTTTCACGTGTTAATAACAAATTTAATAACAAAAAAAGTGTCCATGAATATAAGCAGGTTATTTGATAAGGGTTAATATCGTTAGTTCTAGCATTGCTTGATTTCGTCATAGTCATGCTATTCTAGTATATATGAATACAGATGCTTTTACAGATAATTAATCACTAACAATGGTAACGTTTTGACTCTCTCTCTCTCTCTCACGTTGTTAAAGCCATTCATTAAAAAAAAACATGAATATAAAATTATAAATCTAATGTAGTAAAGAGCATCGGTATTTTTCTTGTAACTGGAGTGATCTGTTTTGGTGAATACAAATTTGATAACGAGTTAAAAACACTATGTTATTATGCCTTCTTTGACTTGAATTGACCATGTTCCTTAGTTTTCATGCACGATACAAAACTGAACCTTTGGCGACCCGTGTTTGTTCTTCTTTCATGCTGCCACCATTATGATTTCATCTAGCATATATCCTTCTCCTGAAAGGTGGGGGTGGGGGGGGGGAGGTGAGGGGAGTTGCAATAGTTGGACAATAATTTGAAATTATATCAGTATTATTCTTACTAAAAGAGTTCGCATTAGCCTGTTCGGGTTCCGAGAACAATTGTATCACGGGGATTTCATTTTGCATTCTAATTTGTTGTTTTGTGTAAATTATGCAAATGAGAATGCAATTGTCTTTATAATCCCGTATTTTCCCCTGTCCCTTACATATTTTCTCGGGTCCCCTAATGGACCCGGAGCCTGGGGCTATAGCCCACCGATTTCCGTTTCGAAAGGCGTGTGTATATTATATTAACGAAATAATAGAGAATTTTCAGGCTGCCCTTCCTCGGCAAAAGGGAGCGAATGAAACTCAACTATATATAGCACAACACAATATATAGCATAGTCGAAAATCCAAAGCAGACAAAACACACACGCAATATCACACACACACACACACACACACGCACACACACGCACACACGAACAAAAAAAAACTAGAAAAATGTGGAAAGTAGCACGGAGGTTATCAATTGATTGGTATGTAAGATTAAAATGTTCAGCAATAGAGAAAACAAGAAGCCAGGAAGGTGCCACACTGTGTCTAGCATGCTTTGGAGCATCTTGCAAATAATATATTACCAACGAATAAGGACGCATATCTCTGTTCGAAAAACTGTACCAGAATTGAAATTCTGGGAGAGGTTTATTCTCTGGGTGATTCAGTACAATTCTGCAAGTTAGGTTTAGATTAAGATCATTCTAATATATACGCGGGAAATAGATATCTATCTTTTCAGACAATTCAATGAAATGTTAACCCTTAAAACAATGACCTCGGGTTGTATTAAATTACTAAGACAACAGAAATAACATCAAGATGAAAATCGTTAGAAAGACGGGTTGTAACAGAAATTGCTTGAAGATCTCAAAAAAAGAAGGGAAAAAAATGGAAAAATGAAGTCAGATCGTCGATTTCCTAGAAAAGTCTTGAATGAAAGGACAACTTCATATAAAGTTCAAAAAAGCCCAAACTTTAAAAAAAGAAAAATATTCGTGCGGAATTAATTGATTTCCAAACGGACATGCTGTAATCCTTCAACGTTATACAAAGACTGGAACAAGTGCATTCACCAGAAAGAAATATTTACTAATTTGTAAGGGCGATCATATTTTGTTTTATAATTCTCATCAACTGAAAAAAAAGAGAGACACGTGAATTGCATGCCCTCTTCATTTAACTCTTTAAATTCTTTAAAGACAAGCAATTTCTGAAAGAAAAAAAAATTATAAAATATGCCTTCCGGTTTTTTACAGATTTTCAACTCTTATTGACACTCCTGAGAGCGACAACTAATCGATTTTAACGTCACTCTTTTCCTCTTCAGTTTTTTATCTATATGGGGAAACGACTCTGCGTAGAAGCGGTCGTATATATGTTTGCTCGACGATAAATGTGTATATATGTGTACAATAGTCTCCGTCTCGTTCCCAATCTCCCCGCATTTAAAGTTATGCGAAGGTGCAACCTTTAGACGAAATTGGAGAACGACTGCCCTCCAGTAAATCTTGTTAGAGTGTCCAATATAGGACAGGTTCACGATGTATCTATCTATTTCTGACGTTGGAAACAAAAAACAAACAAAAAAACAAAAAACATACCGTTCCTGTTCATTTCCTCAATTGGCTAATGATCCCACAGCACTTTTCACGTGAACTGAATATGTGATTACTATGTCCCCCCGTTTTTTTTTTGTCTAATGCTTTTCTAATTAGATAAATGTGATTTGCATGTTTTTGTAAGTTACAGGGGACAAAATAGAAAAGAAGGATGATAAAGAAAGAAGAAAAAAAAAAACTTTGAAATTGCCTTCACATGATAAAGTTGATGCTGTCAGTGACCTATCGACTCGCTGATCTTGTTAATATGTTAAGTATGTATAGTTTATAACGACCGCAAGTTGTGTGCGCTATCTTATAAAGCCAAATTGAACGGTGAAGAGAGCTGTGTGAATTAGTGTCCACGAAGTTTCGTCATTAAAACAGGACACGAAGAATGCTATTACCATGATACATTTGTAAGTTAAAACTTAAACTCTTGTAAGGCTTAAAGACTGACACACCATTTAAGTGCGGTATATATATATATATATATATATATATATATATATATATATATATAAATGTCTTCATTTGCTACCGTACTTCAACAGCTATAGGTTGCACACTATATAAGGTGTGTGCTTATGGTGCTCATTAATAGCGGGGGTTCAATATAATGTGCACACATTTTAAGTTAATCGGAGTGTTATCCTTACCAATCACATTCCATAGACCACAGTACTGTGGATTTGCTTGGTGCTTGGGGCATTTTTTTGGGGGGTGTGCAGAAATTATGCTTTGAGTCAGCTAATGCAAACTGCATCTTAAACGACCAATAAAATCTTGAACTAGCCCTATTTTATCTTACATTAGTCGAAATTTGTAGTTAAAAAAACAAAAAGATTGAATAACCCCCCAAAAAAAGTCATAGCTGGTAATAATTCTTACTGCATGTATATTTTAATATTTATAGAGATAATATTACGAATATTTTAAACCCTGCTGTTAATTATGAAGTTGACCGGAGCAATATTTAAATTATGAGGTTTATTGGGAAAATGTAGCGCCTTCGGAATTAACCTGAGCCTTCGACTGAGTGTTTTCAAAGCATATTTGCAATTTGACTCATTTTAAAATATTTTATCAGTTCGATGTTTCGTAGAAAGCAAATAATTAGCATGCTACAACATTTTTAAAAAAGCTTAAGTTATTTTTTTAATTTTAATTTACAATTATATATTACTCAATCCATTTCTATATTTGTATTTCACTTTAGTCATTTTCATATCCTATAACCAAATAATTCAAAATAATAAAAAAAAAAACAGAAAAAGAACTGAGGAACCGTTCTAACCTACAAATAAAGAGAACATCTAAAATATTAGTCGTTGCTCCTCACAGCCCCCCTCCCCCACACCTCTTGTGTGTTAATATTGTCATTTCTCCCTGACAGACAGTCCCTACGAGGGGGAGGGGGGAGGCGCCACCAGTGTATACAGCCTAGCGGATCATATCACAGAATACACAAACGATAGATATATACAGCTTGCCTATGTGTGAGCAAGCAGATACATGTCATCGATAAGACGGCGTCGTTGATGTGTATAGTGAGAGCCGTTGATCTACTCGCATACATACTGGAATTTGATTTGTGTCTATCAGCCACGAGTCATTAAACCTTACTTATGTCAAGCATGTATTTATGTCAAGCATTTATTTCTCTTACGAATGTCCTGGACTGAATAAACCAGTTGAGTCAGATAATATGCATTACAAACCACTTTAGATGATTATGTCACGAATATAACGTTGTGTGAATTAATCAGTTGTAAACGTTTAATTAAATCAGGGAATACTCCAGTACATTTGACTGTTTTTAAATGGTAACATAGTCAGGACTACGATATATATATATATATATATATATATATATATATATATATATATATATATATATATATATAAATATATATATATATATATAAATATATATATATATATATAAATATATATATATATATGTATATATATATATATATATTTATATATATATATCTATATATCTATATATATATATATATATATATAGATATATAGATATATATATATATATATATATATAAATATATATATATATATATATATAGGAATGACATAGTTAACAATCATGCTGCATTTAGAGAATGGCTGGATCTCGAGTGAGATACCAAAAATTAACAGAGTGAAAGGAATTAAAACAGCCAATGTTTTAGTTATGATTAGATTCAGCTTTTGGAGATCTGGTAAGCCTCTTTATAAGTATTTTTTTATGGTAGGCTCTAAAAAGGGCCTTTAGATATTTGAAGTGGTCAGAAGTTTTTGCCTGAGGTTGATGATTATATAAACAAGTGTTTTTTTTTTATCTAGCTGAATGAGAATCCCCATTTTTTCCGCATTGCCTAAAGATTTGAAGGCGTAGGAAATAATATGAAAACGACAAAATTTGAACAATTCCCAAGAAATTCAGCTCTTGGCTTGTTTTAACAATCAATGAATATATGATATGTTTAACATATAGTGTTGTTTTCGGCATATAAAACTGCGGAGACGGCGCATCAATTATTTCGTTAATACGAGTGAGTCCGACTTATTCTGTTTCCAACTGATACACTGTTTTCGATAGTTACCTCTTTCGCCAGAGAAGAAGCGCTGTGTTTGTGATATAAGCTTATTAAATATATACCGAGTAGGAGTGAAAGAACGCTCTCGCTAGAAACAAACCCCTTATCAATACGTATACCTGTTTTAATCCCTCTCACACTTTAGCCTAGTGATTGACAGGCATATTCAATGCCCCTTAAAAAACAATTGGTATGAATACCTTTCCCAAGGGATGATAAAGCTTATCGCAGTCTAGAAAATTCTTATAGATATTGAGACGGTATGAAAAAAAAGAAGAAAAAAAAACACTTTGAAAATGATGTTTTTAGCTGAAAACATTTATAACTAGTCCTGCCTTTTAGCCTACAGCGACTAAGTAGTCAGATGCACGATATCACAGCGATTTGTGAGTCATTGGGTTTAACCTTTTGCTTGCAAGTACTTGATATGAATATATGAATATAGGTTGCCATCTTCTTTTGAACTCTTCCTGCAAATTCCCGGCAAGAGCAGTGAAAAAAACCCAAAAAAACACGACAATGCCCTAGAGGAACTAAGACGCTATACAAAAGGTCTATCTTTGTAGACATTGGCTGCTCCATATTGCGACATATTCCAATTTTATGCTGAAAAACAAAGTTATAATGGCTGGTAATATGAAATGATTAGATTTTTTTTCTGTTTCAAGGTAGCAATCAGCTATAGCAGAAGGTAGCCGAGTCCCTAATTAGCTCTTATCTAATAACATTGCCGATAATTTAGTAACAGAGTCTTACATAACCATCACACAAGACAAGCCGACAACGTTCATTGCAATTTTTACCATAGCAACATAGGGAAATTCGGTCTTCGTAACAGAGCAATACAAATTTGGAATGATCTATCACAAAATTTGAAGTCTATAGTAACTTCAAAACCCACATTCACCAGACATTTGAAGAAGGTATTTATTAACTCGTACTAGCATTATATAATCTTTTCAAGTATCCATCTCAGCATCATTAGGATATTATTACTGTATATTTAATCCTTACGTTTATTCTGTATTATATATATTTGTACATTTTTCTTTTCTTTTCTCACAGGGAGTCTCCTACCTTGTTAAGTCTTGTCAAGACTTTATAGGAGATTTCCTTCCCATTGTACACAATTGGCGATAAAACAAATAAATGAATTCAATAATTGTAATATCAACCGGTTCGAACAATGCCAAAAGTTTACGTGCATGCGACAACTCAAAGAACTTTAGAGGAGGAATACGAATTTCGTTGTTACTCTAGCTATGAAATCCTCCGTGCTTATATTATTCCAGTTTTCCATTTTTCCATTATGTACATGAAGCTAGACCGTATTTGGTATGATTAAATGAAACTCTTTCGCCTAAACCCCAACAATACAACAACAACAAAATTCTGACTGGTACATTTTGGTCAATAGGGAACACCTGAATATATAACGTTACGTTTAGCTCATGACTTAAGCTCATGACCTTAAATTGCTTAGCAACCTCGCTGACATTTTCTAAATTTGTTATGCAAAACCTTGCACATCCTCATAGCATTTTCTTTTTGGCGAAGATAAAGATTTTCCAAATTTTATGATATTTTTTTGTGAATGCACCTGGCAACAGCAGAATGAATGACGTCATCAGGGCACTTCAGATGAAAATGTTTTTCTTTTTTAATTAATATGTTTGCAATCATTTTTTTTTCACAGAGGAAAAGGTTTTTTCCCACAAAAAAATATGCATTTTGATGAAGTTAATAATGCAGAGAAAATTTTCCACTTAGCAAACATTCCAAAATGTATTGGTTTTCAAGGATGAATCAACAAGAAGATTATAATAGCATAGGTCAAGCTTTTTGAAAGACCATTAAGCAAAGATGACATCACAGACGGAAAGCTTGAGCAATGTGAAAATAGATTTTGATTCAGTCAACCATATCTCGAGTCAAGGACACAAGATATTGAGATTGGAATTTCAACGAACAGCGTCGAGTATTTTCTCTTCACTGTCAATTTTTACAATGCTTGTCGGCAGAAAATCATTTTAATGGCAAAACAAGAAGCCCGTCGTGGGAATTAAAAGGTATACATTTGACGCAATCAATTTGCTATAAGTTGGAAAAATAGTAAAAAATTTAATCATGCTTTTGAAGGGACATACACTCAACCTACATATAATGTAGGATCCACATGTACGCAGCAGCCGGAAGTAATATGAATTTATGGGGGGGGGGGGGGGGATTGAGTGCCGTCAGTGTTTATATACCCTTTTGGTTAACACGATATTCAGCTTTAATTATTTGCTGAATATCTGGAATGATCCTTTCAGTCTAAAATCATAATGACGTCAGCACCTCATCGTATACTATAGGCCTTTAATGTCAATTTCAACCCATTATTCGTTTATCTTTTGCGGTATATTTTTTGTTTTTTTTTCTTTCTTATTGAGTTTTTCTTATGCATATGAGGAACTGCCCTAATGGTTTATATGTGTTAGAGAAAGAAGTTCAGCCACTTTATTTGATGAGCCTCAAATGTAACAAGGGAACTATTCTCTCAAAACTTTAAAGTGGTATAGAGAACTACAAGGTGGACTAATAGCGGTGATTTTAACACTCTACAGAAAATTGAAAAAATAAATCTGTGCCTAATATCATCCTTAAATATAATGGACATCATGCATGTGCTGATATGAATATTATAATACGCATCATATCGTCATACAAATTTGCATATCACCCGAGTTTATCTTTTAATGAAATATTCAAGAATATCATAAATCGTTTTAATTTCTGTCCCTAGCAGGCATGTATGACACTTGGTTCAATTCTCTGTTCATAAGCTATAGCAATATGAAATATTTATCATCCATGAAAGAAACTGCCAGATGTTTGTCATAAGAAATAAACAGGACTCGGAGTGCCCATTCACCTTCGAATATCATAATGGCCCCCGGTAGATGTCAGACTGATATTCCAGATACCCATTACTGCTAACATGTGTAGTCATGCAGGCACATGGACAATCACTTCTTCTTCTCTCTTTTTTTTAGTGAAAATGACAACTTTTTAACGTTGCCTCAAATCATAAAATATCTATAAAACTATATTATATATATATATATATATATATATATATATATAAATATATACATATATATATATATATATATATATATATATTTCCTTCAAGCTTTAGAAGTATTTCGTTTAAGTTGTACAAGATACAAATTTCTGACAAGATGAATGAGAGATAACTTCTATTTACTGGATTATACAATTGTTGAGATTGAGAGACGATTTAATTATTCATGCGGATATAATCAGTCAGCCATTTTGATGGTTACTATGATACTCTGAGGCCAAAACAAAGGTTTTGCAAAACATGCAAGGAATTCTATTTGCGGACGCCTCTACTATCCCAGAGGAGCCGTTCGGTGGTAAAGCGACTTCGGCGGATAGAGAGGGGAGGGGTGGGGGTGGGGTGATGGGCGGGGAGGGTTTATTACTTTCATTTGATAGAACTTCCTAGCCAACTCGAATCATTTTTGAACCGGACCTCGAAAGAGATATTTCGAACAGAACTATATGTATGTATATATCACCAAAAGGTCTAGAACCGTTCGATACAGGTGACAAGGGCCTACAGTGGAATGATGACCTTTCATACTGGGATCGTAACTCTGGATAAAAATAATTGTTCATAACACAAATTGGTTACAGCAACCGCATATAAAGCGAGAGAAGGCTGGAAGAATTTTCACTGTTCTGGATTAAAGGTAATATATATATATATATATATATATATATATATATATATATAAATATATATATATATATATTTTTTTTTTTCACTGTTTCTGGATTAAAGGTAATATATATATATATATATATATATATATATATATATATATATATATATAAATATATATATATATACAAATACGCATATCTTTATCCACTGAATTCGAATTAATATGGTGATAAAATATGCACATCACCACACTACGACTATTCACACCCATCCAAAAAGTATCTATTTTCATTCCTTCTTTCTGTTATAGCTCTTTTCTCATGCATGTAATCAAATGATACGATATACCTTTATTTAATTATGGTAGATGGGGGAGTTTGACAATCTTTGAAAATAATAACAGCGGATATTAATATATAAGTTTTATCGTCCATGACCCAGTGACTATTTTACACTATTTTGAACAAAATAATAATTCAAATACATTGTTTCGTTTGTTAAATTACATATCGCCACACGTAAAATTAAGTTCTAATTTTTTTCTTTCCGTGCAGAGTATTCCATGACCTTTTTACACGAATCCATGAAAACTTTCAGCTGATTTAATTTAGTTGGCTTTTTTTTCGAGATCTGAAGTAACTGCTTTTGATTTTCGGCTGCATTCCAATTCGTCACGCCAATAAGCGTGGTTGGTCATTCATCGTTCGGACAATTTCTCGTGCCCAATCCCCTGATTGGCTGCGGCGTTGATAATTTCTGTCACCGCAGCGATACGGTAAAGCAAGCGACGCCGTATCTCTGTCGGAATCTGCTGTTTTACAAATGTTTGGAAGAGACGAAGAAAGAGACCCCGCAAAGGGTGAAGGTTTAAAACTGTTGACAACCAGTTTTATTGAAGTTGAAGTTTCACGTTATCTTGAGCGTACATTTATTTCTAGGTACTGTTTATAAATTTCGACACGGCTGGTATGACAGACTAAACACAATTCGCTTAGGCGGCGCAGATTAACACTCGATGGGGTTACATCCGCCAGTTCGCTGGGGGCCCCCACGTGTGATCATTTGTATTACTTTAAGCTAACTGTATTAATCTACTGACGAAATCGTTCGGGTATTGCAAAGTACCCCTGAATAATTTCATAAGAGTCAAAAGTTACCCCCTTTATAGCTATCATATATGCACAAGAAAATAATATTAAAATCACGTTCAATCAGCTGTTTGTATTAATTTTTAGGTCATTTGTTTGCTCGACACAATTGAAAATAAAAGTTCTCATCATTATCATACAACAAAGTATGTCATTAAACCTACTTTTTTTAACTTCCCATACATATTTGGACTGACAGTCGATTTATATCTATTACTCTGGAGTTAACGCTCCTTTAATGAAAATGAAATAGAAGATGAAGAAACATAGGAGAAACATATCATTCTGCATGTTTAATGTTGACGTCATACGTTTCCAGCTACGTTGGGCAGATTTGGCGACATTGTCTGAAAAGATGCTTTAAAATGGTCACAATAGGAGTGTTAGCTCAGTGGTTATCGCCGGTGCCTTCCAATCATAAGGTCCCGGTTCGAGTCACTCCAAGATTAATATATGTCGTCCAGTTACAGTGTTGTTGACAATTGACAATTCATAATCATGGACGTTAAATATTAATGTTAGAGACTGACTTCGGTCAGCTTGCGGCTTTGATAAGCTAATGATGGCTTCTTCGCGAGTTCCTGCTTGCCGGAGAATCTAACATACGTACATAAATACACATATACATACATACAATAGGTGTTTAAATGATTATGAAAGATGAGTGAGAAAGACAGCAAAAATGTACACGAAAGTTTTCGACGGAATCTTTCCGAGATTCGGTACATTGTATTCTGAGCTTAATATCAACATTGACACTAGTGACGTACGAAATATAAACCAACCTTATTTTAGAACGACAAATATTTTCATATTTTGTATGTTTCTGTGTGTAGCATCTGCCAATTTCTTTTTTTTTATTAATGAAACGATACTAAATTATGAAACATCGAATAGGCAAGACAAGATTTGTTGGATGATTGTAAAAACAAAATGTATCAGTCAAATGTATTCCTATTTTCAATGTTCGCTGGAGAGGGGCGGGTGGGGGGGGGCGGAGGGGTTGCGGTGAGTAGGACGGAGGGTCGGTTTGGTATTGTCAAACACCGGAAAATGTATCAGTTATCAGTGAGTCATTCAAGTCGTGATAATATTTTGTGCCATTATATATAAAATTCATGAAGCATAGGAAGTATTGAAGAATTAAGCGGATTCTTAACAATGTTCCCAGAAACATCAGACCATATAGTAGTTTATTTACTGAGTGTCATGCCAACAAATATCCCTGGAAGAATGAAAAGAGTAATGAACAAAAAACTGAGGATATGAAAATGTAACAATTTCATTCATATTTAAGTCGTCATGTTAGCTAATCAACATCAACATCCATCAACATCACCATCATCATCAACAACATCATCAACATCCATAAATGTTAGTTAAAACTGGTATTTCCTGACGTCATCTCTAAAAAAGAAAATGATTTTATTTTTTTATTTCATGGAAGAGGAAGAGTTACAAAAAGCAAGCCAAAAGACGTCACAAAAATGACCTAGAATCTGACAGACGTATAGATTTTTACCTCTTTTTTAACCATATTTTTATTTTCTTCTTAGTTTGTGAATCGAAAGGGGGGGAACAAAGCCTGATTAAAAAGTGATATTTTGCCGAATCTATTATTGCATCATATTGATAATAAAGATACATATAAGATGAACACGAAGATGATTAATGGATAAAACTTTTCCAATTTATATGTCGATAAAGATAATCAATATAATAGCACAACACTACACCTTGCATGGTCACGAACAATTTTAATTTGAATGTATCATTGTCGTATCCATGGATGATGCTATTATCATAATTATATTTTCACGAATTTCGAGGGTCAGCTTGCAACGTTCGTCAGTTTTTCTTTTTCTTTTTCATTCCCTTGAAATCTCGGTTAAAGTATAAAAATATATAGAAATTTAAAATAGAATAAACTTTATCAGATTCATCTCCATCTCAATTAACGAAATTAACCGAAATGGTAGAAGTATTATCTGCGTGTTTTGGGGGTTAAAAAAATTGTTTAATGATGTAAAAATGCCCATGGAATTAGGTACATGAACATCTTTATAAGAAACTGACAAAAAGATTCAGGTTTGCCATATGAAAATGTCAAAAGGATTGTGTACTAATGGCTAATATACCGACTGTCAATTATAGGGCGGGAGCCAAAGGTGGGGTCGCAATTATTTTCCGGACGGCCGGAGATATATTTTTCCACACGTTGGGAACTATATCTACAGTTTTCGATTTAGTTATATTTAACATCACGCTCATAGCCCATTATAAGCTATACCTTTCATGTACACTGGGGATCGATTGTAAGGAGTCGTTGTCCGGTATATCGGTGATATGTTAGTCCTCAAGGAAGACTCTGGGGTCGTGGGTCCTTTTGGTCCAATACTGACCACTGGTTTATACCTGCACAAGATTATCAAATACAGATCAGCTGAGTTCCATGTGGTTAGGCATGTAGAATTCTGGTAAGCATTGTCATTGCTTTGGAATATTAATATTATATTGAAATACCAAACAAAGACGGGTTGAAAAAAAGTTCCTTAATAATAAGAGATAATTTATTCATACTGTTGCCCTGGGTCATCTATAAATCCATGTATTAACCACATTCCTGCTCTAACACCTTTGAAAAATAAAACTTTGCAGACTTAACAGTATTCTTAAACTTGTACTAAAGTTCTCTAAATTTGGTCGAGACGATTTCTCCAACTGTTGTTATTTATAACTCTGAATTCTGCATTGCAGTGATTCCCACTGAATCAATAAACAAAGTTGTTTATCATGTATTCAAATTCAAAAAAAGGATTTAAATAAGGGCAGGAGAGTAATTTCCTCCGTTAATTATTTCATCTTCTTCTTGTTTTTGTGTGTTTTTGTGTTTTCTTCTTCATTTTATCTTGTTCTTTCCTTGGCTAATGAAGTTTTGTGCGAAATTTATACAGACGCACGTGCATATTTTTATCCAACCCAAATGACAGTATACAAGAAAGAAGAGTTTACTTCGATAGTATGACGGATGTTTTTTCCGTTCTCTGATTGCTCTTTTCGTCATTTGGAACAGAGAAGGAAAAGAAAAAAGGGAGAAAGAGAATGGAATTGATATGTGATACAACAATAGGAAAGAAAGCAAAATTGAGGAAACTGAGATTTAACATAATTGAGGTTAAAAAAGTAGGTTAATCAGCCGATTTTCTTCTGGGGTTGGAGGGGGGGTGTTTCTTTCGTTCAAATAATTAAGTCCTATCGTATGATATTCAATACATTTCTTCAAGTTGTAACTTAAAAATTGGAAAGAATAAACTAAATGTCAATTTTAGTGCGGCATGAAGTATAAAGCAGCCTATAAATGGGTTTAATGTGTAATTTGAAATTAACTGGTTAGTATACTGTATAGGACTAGGATGAAAAAATGTGTAATGGAATTTATGCATTCATCACGCTCAAATTAACCCATTTTTTATTTAACTACCATTCCTTAGTAGCAATTTACTTGTTACTCACGGTGAAATGGATCTCTAGAAGGAAAGTAGGTCGTCCTTACATCGTTTTTTGTATTGTTTGTCGGCTTTACGTTCATGGATTAACAGGAAAGCGCGAAGTTCTTGGTATTCAACATGTCCGCAAGTCGGAAAGACATGATTATTTGTAATGAATGTAACATACGTAAATACGGCCATAATATGTTTTTTGTCACTGTTTACCTGTTAAGTTTATTGCTTATATACACACACGAACTGGACATAAGATCAGTGTGTAGGCCTACAGCCTAGTTGGTTTGGGTATCTGCATATACAACATGTCAATGGATAATGGTGGTAGATGTTTCTATTAACCATACAAGCACCCACACACATACGTATCACGCATATTTAACGTGCATGATATCATGTCATATATACATATATATATATATATATATATATATATATATATATATTTATATTTATATTTTTATTAATTTACTAATTTACTTTTGTATGCACCTATGCACATCACATCGTATGTTTTCGTGAATAAATTCTGTCTACGGTACTAAGTTGTGTATGTCATACTAATACTATTTAAATATATGGTACCGGAATAACAATTCTTTTAAATATGATATATAAACGTTAACGGTGTTTCTGCATGATGCGTAGTCGATCACCCGTGACATAAACATCTCAGTTCAGTAAAATGACACCTGCTTGTGAATTAATTCATGTAAGGAACACCTTTACCGTATAATGTGAAGCATATATACAGCTGTACCCTGCTCTGAGAACAGGAGTGTTTTCCTTTTCATTAATGTGACCTAACCGTATACATCCATATGGGGAAGCAGGTTATCTGCGACGCACGTACTGCTTGCAAATAACAACTAATAAGAACATTAAGAGAAGAAATGAGAAGTAATGGCAACCCAACCTGACATGAACGATCTTCATAAATCTCCTAGACCCATAATTCAAGAAAATGCTGTTCGTTCGTTATATTTCCTAGTGCTGTTTTGCGGTAAGAGAATCTAATCAGATGTAAATGCCTCATAGGTGAACAAACATGAATCGATTTGGACGAGAAACGGACCATTTCAAAGAAAACGTCATCAATAAGTGCCGATATTTCGGTAAAACATCGGGATTCAGTTAAAAGTCAAACATTCTCGCTTTGAAATGTTTCATTGTTACTTCACTGTTATGATATCGACCTATCTTGGCTACCTATCGCCGTTGTCGTCTTCACAACATGTAGGCTTCGAGGCATGTACGATGAATTCATTAGCCTACCTTTCCTTTCCAGAACACTTCGTATATTCCGCGTCGCTTAATTTCCTCCTAAAACTCAAAAGCATATCTCTATTCGTTTCTTTTAAAAAGGAGGGGAAAAAAGGAACTAAATGCTAGCCTGAAATGTAGTATCCAAGGAGGCAGATGTTGTATGCATCTTTGAAATCGTTATAGATAAAATGGAGAGGTAAAGTTTTGAAGTCGACGTTACGCTTGTATAGTGTGATACTACTTAGAGCGTTGAAGCATATTTATTTCTCAATGTTAAATTGATTGTATTCCATTCAGTGAATTTATCTCCATGATTTTTCTTCAGGTGAGGCTGGGAAAATATGTTTGGCGTTGTTATTTATTTTCAACCCGTTCCCTTCTCTCATCCTCATATCCTGGATTCAAAACTTCTAAGCAAATATCACGTTTCAGATCTGATTTCTTGATAAGTTTGCCTGTTTATCCACTCACCTGTTTAAAAGTCTCCTTAATTAAACTGTTAACAATCATACGTGTTTAACATTACAGCATTTATAGTCGATAATTGTGCAAAAAGGGTGATACAAAGTAGGAAATAATCTGCCATTTTCGGGAGGCCTTAGATGATTATGAACTATTATTACTTCTGAGACTCATGTATGTTGTTTTCTTTTAAGCGATTAAACACAACTGTTGATGTAAAATTATTACTTAACGATAAGGTGGATGTACTTTCAAGAGTGGATTAGATAAGAACTTATTTTTTTTTAACGATATTGCACAAGCTACCGCTTTTGGTTATGATTCTACTGGTTTGAAGGAGAGATAAAAAATAATAATGATAATCATCATCATCATTTTTTACAAAGTGAAGCACTCTACCTTAGTTAATACAGTTACGGACAATGTTGAAATAATTACTTACATTATAGTTTTTGGCATTTCAACATATTTCTGCGAAATGTTGACGAAATGTTGACTTCTTTTTCCCGTTGAGCAATTTGAAAGTTTCCTGAATATGTTGAAAATGATAACTTATTAGTTTCATTTTGTCATTTAAACAATTTAATTTTATGCAAAATATTAAGATGATGACAATTTTTCTGAAAACTTAATTTATTAAGCCACATCTCGTACATTTGAACAATGTTGGTTTTATATACCAGAATTTCATATACGAAAAATGTTCCTAAATGTGTAAAATTTAAAAAAAATTGTAGAAATATTGAAATGGCAACTGTTTACATCTCGTCACTTCAAAACTTTTCTGGACATGATTAACTTATTAGTATTATATATTCCTATCTTGATGTCCCTTCTAAATAATACCCTATTCATTTTAAATTCGTTATATTTCATTATTGCATGTTTTGCCGATTGGACTAAACAAGTCAGACCGTCATATGTTGATAGTTATAAACTGCACCCGCACATATAAACTAGAACGGTTACCCAAGAGCTGTTTGCGTAGGTTTCAATTGCAAATCTTCAGAATGAGTATACTCTTCATACTAAACAAATTCTAAGTGATATTGAGTATATAGGGCATATTTTTCACATTTTGTTGACCTTGAGACTACATACCTGTAAGATGTACTATCAATCATATACTTGAAAGCCACTTGACAATATGACCTTTTGTAAGTAGCATGTAAACACTTTATTTGGATTAAATGTAGGTTGTCTTACAATAACCTTTATTAAAAGGTCATATGACGAAATTACTTCAGCCATCGTCAGAAAACAATTTTTTTTACAGAAATTATCATTGGCTAAGCTTGTGCCAATCTGAGCGGTAATGGAGCCAGGGCTTAGGTGCCTTCAACTCCAAATTGCAATAGTGTACTCTTGCAATAGTGTACTTTCCATAAATAACAAATGCCCCACATGTGTCCATTAGGAAGAACCTTTTCTTTTCTGCTGTCATTTTTGTCATTTTAGTACGGTGTCATTTTGATCATAAATGTGGTTAATAAACACTGTACAGTTTTGTAGTTGATATCATAGAGGATTGGTTATGATCATTGCTTTACTGTTATTTTGGACATGACGCAGAGGTGGAAGATAGATGTTATACGGTAACTTAGGACCATAATTCTGGGCTGCAAGGACAGCTTTGCTGTTTCAGTACAATCCTTCGACGAAATATATATTCGAAATCCCAAATTGGAAGATGACGAAAAACAGCCACACTACATCGAGAAGCTGCAGAAGATAGTTTTCAGAAAGATGTTCAGATAACAAGAGAAGTCAGAACAAGATAAGAGGAGTGTAAGCTCAATGGTTAACGCCGGTGCCTTTTAATCATAAGGTCCCGGTTCGAGTCACTCCAAGATTAATGTATGTCGTCCAGTTACAGAGTTGTTCACAACTGACAATTCATAATCATGGACGTTAAATATGAATCTAAGAGACTGACTTCGGTCAGCTTGCGGATTTGATAAGCCAATGAGGCTTCTTTTCGCGAGATCTTAAATACATACATACAATACAAATACATACATAATATCTTGTCACCCCCCCTCCCCACACCATTCCAAAAAGATTGTTGAATGTTTGAAATTAAACAAATAAGGAATATGAAATGAATGTATAATAAAAATGTCATTAAACAAATTGGAATGATTACAATTTATTGATGAAAAAGACTTGTAGTGAGCCCACTAAATGTATTATTTATAATTATAATTATAATAATAATATTTATTATAATTATTATTATAATATTATTTTATGTAATGGTTCATTGTCATTTAAGTATAATCAACCCTCATGGTTCTTCCTATTGGACATGGTGCATTTGTTATTTATGGAAAGGGGCACAATTGTGATTTAGAGTTAAAGGCACCTGAGCCCTGGCTCCATTACCGCTTAGATTGGCACAAGAATTTTAACTCCTGAGCTTAGCCAATGATGATTTCTTTCAAAAAAAATATATATAAAAAAAAGAATTCTGACGATGGCTAAAGTAATTTCGTCATATGACCTTATAATAAAGGTTATTGTAAGACAACCGACATTTAATCCAGAGTGCTAACATGCTACTTACAAAAGGTCATATTGTGAAGGGGCTTTCAAATCTATTATTGATGGTATATCTTACGGGTATATTCTCAAGGACAACAAAATGTGAAATGAGTTTGAAAAATATGCCCTATACACTCAAAACAGCCACACTACATTGAGAAGCTGCAGAAGGATAATTTTTAGAAAGATGTTTAGAGAAAAAGGTAACATCTTTTCAACCCCACCCCCCCTCCACTACCCCACCCCGTTCCGATCAGACTTTTGGATGTTGTTTGAATTTAAACAAATAAGGAATATGAAATAAATATAACATTTACAATTTCTAAACATTTCATTAAACAAATTGGAATAATAACAATTTCTTGATGAAACAGACTGGTAGTGAGCCACTACATTTATTATTTATTATAATACTAATAATTTTTTATTTATTATTATCATTATTATTATTTCATATAATGGTTTATTATCATGTTAGTATAACGCAACCCTCAGTCTGTTATATGTTAGTGACGTCATGTATAAATCACTGCAAACTCCAATACGTCAGGAAAAATGTATTTTTTTTTGCATGGAACTATGCTTCTAAATATATAAGGCGGTATATAAGACGGTTAATATCTCGTTAATTTGGAGTAGCCAAACAGTCACAATTATGTATTTATCTCTTCGTTAAATCGACAGTTGTATCCAACTATTTGTGAATATCATAAAATGGTTCGGTCGGAATGATCATACTCCGAGGTAAAAATTAAAGCAGACATATATTGAGTCCGTTGTTGTATTCAAAGTACTCGAAATCGCCCTCATAAATTTGTATACTTGCATCCGCCGTAACTCGAAGCATTTTTTAGAAAATTTAGGTTTCACTATAGATTCTTTTAGGACAGTATTAAATACCCGTGCTTCTACCAAGCTGAATAGCAATGTACCATTTCAGAAATTGTAATCTTGTTAATTAAAAAAAAAAAAATTGTCAGAGCTGCGTTTATTTTTTTATTTTTTTTTTGGTCTCCAGCTTTAGCATGAAGGCACCGCCGACTCTACCATGATTATTTACATATCCCCTAAACAAACAATTCATTCTTTATGCTATTTAATTCTATTTTAACGAGGGCTTTATAGCTATGATCCACACAAATCCTTCATGCTTTCCAGTCGTATCTGGTTATTCCGTCTTTTTTCCCCTTCACTTGTTTATACCGTCTTATTTATATCGTGAACTTTTCAAAACTCTTTAGTGTGAGTATAAAACTGTCACCGAAAATAACTGAAATTCTTACGCTTTTTTGTATATTGAATCGGCTCGAAGAGATTTTAGGACTTAAAATTTTCATTATCAGAAAGCATGTAAATTTCAAACAAACAGGGGAATTACACAACTTCTGGTAAAAGTTTATTTCATGGTCGAAAGTTACATTAGTTACGATTCGATAAACCAGTCTGTATTCACGTGATAATGAGAGAGAGCAGGTTACAAGATATGTAAAAAATTCACACAGCGATGTAAGAACATCACAAGGAATTTGCTTGTACGTCTGATATTCTATTTTTCACAGTTAGCCTTAGTGTATACTAAGGCTGCATTGACTAACATACGTCTTTACTTACGTTTATATATAATATATATATATATATATATATATATATATATATATATATATATATATATATATATATATATATATATATATATATATATATACATATATATATATGTATATATATATATATATATATGTATGTATATATATATATATATATATATATATATATATATATGTATATATATATATATAAACAGACTACTTCTTTTTCAACCGTTTACGGTTCGATAGCTTGGAGTTCCCATGGCGACACAAAGCCATCTTTCTGCTATATATATATATATATATATATATATATATATATATATATATATATATATATATATATATATATTTATCTATGCCGCAACGGAATATATTTTCTGCCTCGTGACACATGCGCCGCTACTATACGTTTTAGATTCACCGTATTCTTCCGCAGTCAGTTAAAATTACTGTTCCGATTAATTGCTTTCAAACTGATTGGAGCCATCTTTCTGCCTTCTTGGGAACCCAACCACGACAGAATGTACCTTTCAGTAGAATCAAATTGATGTCCCAATTCGAATTAAATGATGCAGTCTTTTTACAGGCCGTGAAATTCACTTCATTTTTACAATAGCATACTTTCTTCATGGAGGCAGGTTAAGTGGTAGATAATAAATCATACGATGAGTGGGAGGTCTTTTAGTAATGAGGAGAGCAGTCAGGCTCAGTTAAGATATTACTGAACTGAAATTCTCGGCTATATACCGCTTAAATTCTGGCGAATTTATTGAATAACATTTTATTCACTCGGACTTTGTGTCTTAATCAACTTATCTTTAATGTTTTGTGGTGGATATTTTAACAGTAGTTCTCTGCATCGACGATATGATTGTACACAGAATACGTAAAAGCCCTACAAATATTCAGTTGCCTGGTTACATGTATAATTTACAATATAGAGAATTATATGGAATGTTCAGCTAAGTATAGTTTCCGGAGGTTCTTTATGAATATCCTAAATACAAAACAGAGAATAATTCTTTACAATAAACGCATTTCATATTTCGAATGGTTACCGTATTCGTTAAAACTTATGTAAAATTCTGTTTAACATTGAACATTTCTCAAACGGTATTGGGTTCAGGAATCCGGTTTAGGGTAATCTTTATTGATGGTGCAGGAATCAGGTATAGGGTAATGTTTATTGATGGTGCAGATGGGTTCAGGAATCCTTTAAGGTAGTGTGTAGTTTGGGTTCAGGAATCCGGTAGGGTAATGTTTATTTTGGGTTCAGGAATCTTGTAGGGTAATGTTTATTTTTGGTTCAGGAATCCGGTATAGGGTAGTGTGTAGTTTGGGTTCAGGAATCGTGTAGGGTAATGTTTATTTTGGGTTAAGGAATCTTGTAGGGTAATGTTCATTTTTGGTTCAGGAATCCGGTATAGGGTAATGTGTATTTTTGGTTCAGGAATCCGGTATAGGGTAATGTTTATTGATGGTGCAGATGGGTTCAGGAATCCTTTAAGGTAGTGTGTAGTTTGGGTTCAGGAATCCGGTAGGGTAATGTTTATTTTTGGTTCAGGAATCTTGTAGGGTAATGTTTATTTTTGGTTCAGGAATCCGGTATAGGGTAATGTCTATTTTTGGTTCAGGAATCCGGTATAGGGTAATGTTTATTTTTGGTTCAGGAATCCGGTATAGGGTAATGTTTATTTTGGGTTCAGGAATCCGGTATAGGGTAATGTTTATTTTGGGTTCAGGAATCCGGTATAGGGTAATGTTTATTTTGGGTTCAGGAATCCGGTATAGGGTAATGCTTATTTTGGGTTCAGGAATCTTGTAGGGTAATGTTTATTTTTGGTTCAGGAATCCGGTATAGGGTAATGTTTATTTTTGGTTCAGGAATCCGGTATAGGGTAATGATTATTTTGGGTCCAGGGAGTTGTCAACTAACTGGGTTTATGTCGTCCATGAGAGCCGTCAATTGTTTTGTATGAGTGTCTTACAGCGCAAATGTCACAAAGATATTTGGATTTCCTATGTTTCGAATCAAGGATCAATATTTAAGTATACATTACACATTAACAGCAAAAACGACTATCGAGTACATACTGTAAAGAATGGTTGACGGAGAGAGGGGTGGGGGAGGGGGAAGGTAGGGGGAGGGTGAGGGTGAGAGGATGGAGTTTGGGTTCTTATTGTTATTAACCCGCCCCCTCCCCCCCAAAAAAGGGCTAAATACCACACTACTTCTGCACTATACATTTTATCCGTACCGTTTGATGTGCGTTCGTTTTCTCAAGTCAATTAAACAACTTACATTCATGTAGGGGTTTCCTTTCTCACTATTTTGATTTTTTCTTATTATTTTATATTTATTTTCTATTTAAAAAATATATTTAAAACGCCTTTACTTCAGTTTGAGGTCTACAAGTGACATAAAGTCTTCAACACATGTTGTTTCAAATTATCATAAAATATAACATGAAATCTTATCAACATCACCAAAAGTTCAAGTATAACTTGTAAGATATTTCCTTTCCGCATAAGAATATTAAAGTCATAACCAACACACACTTCTTCATTATCAGAGGCAAATGTTTCATATAACGGTTAATTTCAAGTAAAAAGTATATTGACAGATGTTTGCTTATAGTTATCAGCTTGAAGGGTTGTTCAATGATGTACAAAAATTAATCTTCCTTCGACATATTCCCCTCTCTCAAGTATATTTCTTCTCTTTCT
>NC_092564.1:18715983-18723483 GCF_037975245.1 Apostichopus japonicus
CATAGATATATATATAGAGAGAGAGTGAGATGGAGAGAGAGGGAGAGTCATAAGCTCAATTCACCACAGGCTAAATAAATTGATTTGCATCAAGGACACAGCTAGATAATAACAAAAAGAACAGTAAGAAAAACACAGAGGCAAGGTAGTATATATATATATATGCTACGACATGTTTTTTTAACCCATACAGACAAATATTTCTAAAATTGATTTTTAACAAGGACAGTTGTTCTTCAGTATGAACAATCGGGCTTGGAATTCATTATTAACCTTAGGCTTTTTGTTTGATATAATATCCATTGCTCTTGACCAGTGGTGTTCAAATTCTAAATACAGTCACGTAATAGAAATTAATAAGAAGAGACCTTCTTTTCGACACTAGCTGATTGGCAAAGGATTGGTTTCATCAGAAAATTCAATATGTAAATTGAAAGATACGACATTCTGTGTCATGCACGAAAGCTAAAATAACTGATGATAGGATTTTAAAGGTAAAGGAAAAGAAAGAAAAAGAAAACGTGAAAATTGACTCTCGTGGGCTCCTGACCATTGTACAAGTTTCCTATACAGCCACGTACAGAGAACTGACTTGACGAGACCTCTTGACCATCACTATCAGATTGTTTTCGATTGGTTACGGTTGGTTATGTATTCAGTACATTGCATATACAAACTGAAAAGAAAAACACAGATATAACATAATAATTGCTACCGTTTTCTAGTAACGTCTAACTTTGGAATTTTGATGAATGAATTTGATAGTATCTTGACCAGTTATTTACACATTACTATACCGTCTCGTATATAAATTTGATAACATTTGATAACATGAGACCTTATTGCCCGTCACGTTGATTGGCTACTATTAATATGCTCTGATATGTTATGTAATATACAAAAGATACAACTTTATGTGTCATCTATAGAGGATAACAAAAAACCCGTCACGGTTCACATAGTAACCGCGTGTTTAATATGTGGAAGAATTTACATCGAGAAAACTGTGAAGGGTATAGGCAAAGCAAATATTGAAAGGAACCATTGTGCAATTTCACGCATATATATATAAATATATATTTATATATATATATATATATAGATATATATATAGATATAGATATAGGCCTAGCCTTATATAGTCCTAAAACTATGTCAGATGAAAACGCTGTATTGTTAACTGTCAGAGATGTAGGCCTGTATCATATCAACAGTTGAAGTAATGGTCGGTCACCCTTAGTTGCCCTGCACAAACAAGAAAACATATTTGCGTTTAATCAGTATTGTGAAAGAGCAAATGCTAGAATTAAACTTAAAATACTCTTTCAGTAATTAAACAGAGTGATGTGGTGGGCATTTTGCAAATTCTTAATTTCTTAAGATATTGAGATACTGAATAGAGAAACTGTTTTAATTGACCCACAACGGCCAACGACCTCGGGTCGCCTTTGCCCTAAAACGATACAAGTCATTAAAACGTAACTTTGATTTTAACTTTCTGTCAAAATTTCGCCGTCTCCCTTGAGCAAACAAAATGGTGGAAAACTAGATAATTTTAATCGCCCTCTGAGAATTTCCATTTAATTAAGAAAACCTTTAAGTACATTTTTAAGACACGCCGAAGGATATGCTGGACACTTACAATCGTTCCTTTATAAATTAAAGCCATTATTTTCCGGGGCAGATTTGTTGGTGAGTAGTCCTTAAAAGTAGGACATCACATCGAAATACTTTGCACTGTGATGTCACTGGATGGTTTTAAAATCACTAATCTGCTTTGCAATTGAAGTTCAATTCCTTTTCCTCACATTATTCCATTCAAAGTTACATACCTTTCCGTCCTCTATAAGATTAAAGTCTTTTTTTTTTCATTCTTTTTTTTTCCGCTCATAATCTTATTACTGACAACTGAAAGAGGATTTTCACCTTACATTCTTGATTGAAAATTAAATTATTTTGTCTTACCTTACATTGTTATTTCATTGAAAGTTATATGTGCGTTCATTTCCCCCTCACATCCTAGTTTGTTTCTACAAAAAGAGTTTTCTATATCTTTCGCCTCACATTCTTATTTCATTGATGTTTGCGGTTTTGCGTTCACAACTTTTCATTCAATTTTCATTCTTATAACACCCAATTGGGACAATTTTGTCTATAATGTAGTGTCAAGTCCCGCTTCAGAGCACTCGTATTGTCAGTACGAGCAGTATGAATATCATGTTTCTATCAGATCAACTGTTTGTAATGACAATACCAGTGCCTTGAAAGCATGATATTGGTGCACAGTTTAGAGTGGTATTAGCATTAGGAAATTGTCCCAACTAGGTGCTTATGATATACTATGTGATGAATATTCATTTGGAAAACTCTACAGCAATAATTTGAATACCATTCTTATCATGGATAAGTGAGAGGAACAGAGACCATTGACAATAGCGGTATCTCATTCTAAGAACATTTTCAATTCTTTATATATATATATATATATATATATATATATATATATATATATATATATATATATATATATATATATATATATATATATATATATATATATATGAAAAAATATATGAAAGATAAAGAAGTTATGACCACACAAGTTAGTACTGGAGAATGTAAAGTCATATGCGGGGGTATTAAACCTATAGCTTATGTACATCCAAGAACAATATCACTTGGTTTAGACTTAGTTATTTCTACATATCACTTCATGTGGTTTCATGTTACATATTAGATACAGGTTGGTTAATTGTGTTCACTCCTTTGGGAGTTCTCAAAATCTAGTATCCGGTTGAGCATAACTGCTGGCATCCTCCTCCATTTTGTTTCTTCTTTTTTTTGCGAATGTTTAACATGTAAAACAAAGAAAAGAGATCCATCTTGATACTCTCTCTACAGGAATAATTTTAGTTTCCGAAGAACAGAAAATAAAATATTTTGAAACAAAAACAGTTATAGCTGACATTTGGATCCATAGCTGTAAAAACATACATACATACATATACATACATAGCTGCTTTCTGGCTTTCTGCTTTCTGACAGGTTGAAATATAGAGACCAATTCGTGGAGAGTGCAACCTTCGGGGGACATAATCGAAGTACAGTCTGTGGACAATGACAATGTGAATGACTTCAGACCTATTGATACGTGACGTTGTATAACTAACTTAAAAGAAAGACATCTAGTTAGTTGTAATAGGGTTACATTCTCATTTTGCCCTCGGGGCATCTTTTCCTCTGAATTGGCGTTACAGGAAACTCGCATCGATAACTGCAAAGAAATATCTAAAATGCTGTTTTGCTCAGTGAAATACCTCATTTAATTCTCGTTCTTGAAATAAAATTCAGATAACCAGAGGTGGTTTCCTTTCGATTCCTTTGTCGAATGAGATGAAGAAGGAGTTATTGTTGAAGGTTCCTGATGTAACTGCCCAAGCGTTTTTCATAATGATCAACGTAGGTATCCTACAGCTGGACACACGTGGTCACTGCATGGTAAGAATTTTGCCTAGAGCGTCTTTTCTATTCAGAATTTTGATTGGTCAATCGATTTTTGGGGGTTAATAGGCTGGCTAAGAAACGGGCTACGTTTATAATTAGATTTTAGATTTTGAATTTTTATAGTTGAAGAAGTACACGTAACCTGAAATGCATCGCGTGACAAAATGACCCTTTCTCTCCCCCTCACGGAACATCCGTAAGTAGAAAACTAGCATGACCTATGATATATAAGTTACCTTAAGTTAATGCATACTTTCACTTAACGAAGCATTCCCCTTACTCCTATACCTAGATTAGAATGAGGTCATGCTCTGTCAGCCAAGTTGTGTTTTCAGTCGCTTATATATACAACTATAAAGTACGATGCGGTAACTTTTCTCCCTAGGTATACCACATTTTGAGAGCTAAAGGTCTTTCTGTGTGTTAATTCATCGCAACATTGATTCAAATTGATTTGTTTTAAGTTCGTGAGGCACCAAAATACACGCGTCTGCTGTTGTACTATATGTACCATCTCGCTCTCCCACAGAAACCAAAAACTCAAGTGGACAGTCCTCATTTCTGATCAGATGGAAATATATTCATTCCGGAATTAGAATCCACAAACCTTCGTCTTCATTCGGTGGAGGATCATATTTCATTGAGTACTCTTCACGAATCAGGTCATATTACGCGAAAGTAAAGTAAAGACATTGAAGTTTTTTTTGGCTAAAGGTATTTTTGTTTAAGAAGATGTACGAATGTGTTGGAATATATTCATCATCATTTGATACCAACCTTTAGACAGAAGAGCTATTGCACGAGGTGAACAACATTCCCGCCGTTACAACATACATACAAAACTCAACAAAATATTCAAGTCTTGGACGTCCTTAACGTCAACAGTATATACATGTTTGCTGATAAATTATTTGAATATTTCAATAGTCATAATCTTCACAGTTTTTTTTTAACGAAAGTTTGCAAGGAATGTATTTTCTACAACATAGTCACTGAGATAGCAATTTTGTGATTTTATACATGGGGGAAAGTATCCCTAAAAATAAACGTTTGAAGTGCTGATGAATTGCTTATTAGGGGGGAACAGGTAAATATAAGTTGTAATCTAAATTATTTCTTACATGACGAACGTATATATAGAGACTATAAATTTATTTTCTGTACAAAAGGATGGTTACGATCGATGTTATATCCGGCATTTGATTTTATTATTTAACAGAAGGGGAGGTGGTGGAGGGAAGTGAGGGGAGGGGAGGATCTGGTGGAGAAAGAGGCAGACATTGGCAGACATTGATAAACTGCTTTTATTTTTCCCAGACAAACAAAAGATTTGTGTACATTCTCAAGTTACATATTTATACAATGCACTATTGATTGTTGAAGTACAAATATTGTTGCATGGCATCAACGGATGTCATTTTGTTTGTATGAAGTAAAAAGGACCTTGTTTTTTAAGGGGGGGGGGGGTTAAGTTTATATAAATGATAAAGTAGGGGATTTGGCATTGACGTCAAGGAGAGGCTTTTGGCTGTGGATTTCATCGTTGATTTAGCCTTAATGTAGCACTTCAGACAATGAACGTATTTGGAAGGCTAGTATCTCGACACCGAAATACGATACATTCTAACAGGAAAAATACTATCCATCCTTTTTTTGCATGTTTTCCTGATCTATGACATATCATCATCACAAGAAAAATACATAAACCATTCCATCAAATTAAGCAGTTTTGCGTCTCAGCAGGAATATATTAGCTAACCATATTCCAATAGCCAAGATAGCAGATCAAATGCTATGCTTCGTTGGAACTATGTAAAGTAATAATGTATGTCTTCTCGCCGGAAAGAAGAATGTAATATGGTTGTGAAGAGCCTTGTTCATTCAAAGACAATAAACCGGTCATTACAACGGTATATACCTTAGTCTATCGAATGTTCATCAGACATATAAAAACTGTTCTGGGCATAGGTTGGTTTCTGATCTTTGTTTTACACGGTAGGCTAACGAGCTGTCTGGAGGTATGAGACATCTTTTACATGCAAAGGGTACAATAAACGGACGTAAATATTAGTTTTGTCGGTACATCAATTACAAAGGAGTAAAAATGGTAAACGCTTAAAATATTCCATTATTTTTTCTACGAGTTTGATAGTTCCTTATTTAGTCAGTTACCTAACTGTGACCTAATTCCATCTCTAAATTTTTGACATTTCCGAGACGTGCATGTCTACAAACAGATAATACCTGCGAATAGATGTAGGAGTTTTAAGCAGATTTGAGAGAGCAAGTAATACCGGTAACTTTTTGTGTTCACATTTAACTTGGAAGTTTATGGATGGGATCTCCGCGCTTCCACAGTAACAGCCGAGACTTAGCAATGTGATTGCAAAGATCGTTGCCGCATAACATGGGATCTTCATTTGCATTGCTGTAGCACTTAATATCCTGGTTGTACAGTGTATTTAACCCTTACAATACAAGTCGCCAAATGTATGCGTCAATGATCACCGTCAAAGTACCAGTATTTATTATTCATACGCCGGTCACATCAAGAGGTTCATGTATGTGACCACATTCATGTGAGCAGTTGCCCTTCATCGGCGCACGCTGCTGCACATTAGTAACAAGGAACGGTATAGTATGTGTAGTCGTTTGCTTGCCCCCCCCCCCCCCAATACTCAATTCATGGTGATCCAACTTTGTAAGGAGGAAATTGCCATTAAAAATACTACGTTTCTTGCATAAAGCAATCATGCATAAGTCGAGGCTGGTAAGGACGCGAATATCTCGATAGTTCATGATGACGTCATTGTGAGCCAATCACGATACTGAATTCTTGAGTAGGAAAAAGTTACTCAAGAACGGTCAGTCCGTTGTCGGCGCTTTACTGCCAAGGCGGTAGGTTACTCGATAGGTATAAGTATCAGGAGATATACGCATGCCCGATGTAAAGACAATGACATTTTTGCCATCTGTCTCGTGACGTTGAAGGGGACCAATCCTCATTTTCTTGGCGGCTATAAATACTCATTTTTTAATGTCAAAACCATCTATTTGTTGATGAAAGGTTACATTGATTATATGTGGTGATGATATCACCTGTCGTAGCTGCCAACTGCTTTTTGTCGTGTTGTCAGTAGCATCTGCGTTTTATTTATATCATGTTCCGTAATAACATTTAGAAATGATTTCGATATATCAACAATGCATGCTGGTTAAATCGGGGTACAAGGGAGGCGAATAGAACGGACTATGTGCACGCATGTGTCAAACAGCTGTCGCTATTATTTATTTCGAAGTGTAATATGACCTACAAATGCTAGAATAGATTGAGATATATACAACCCTAATTGCAATTGAAATAGCATACAGTGACAGTTTGCCAAAACTGCACGAATCGTTTTTTATTCTCGTTTAGTTTTTTCTTGGTAGTTCGTCAATATACACGGCTAACTTGACAGACACCTTCGGTAACACCGATAACGCAAGCACTACAACCTAACTGATACCATCGCAGTTATAATGTCTTTTCATAAGTGATAGAAATTTTATGTGAAATGTCAAGACACTTCGAATGTTAAAACAGTGAAATGACATTAAAGAAAAGAAATTGGGCAATCCTCTGTGGTTTAGTTGTTTTTTTAAAATATATACAGCAATGAAAACAATAATGAAAGTGAAACTATTGATGAAAAGTTTGATGAAATAGATTATGGACTAATTCAACATCAAATCTTCCTTATTTGCATGTGATGTATTATGTACCTTAAATATTTCCTTCTTGTTATATATATACTTACAAAGCTAACACTAGCAAAACATGATACGCCTGTTAACCTTAAAAGAATAGTAAAGTTCGGTAATAATTAAAATTGGTTGAAATAAGCAGTTAATTCCATAATTATAGAGAGAAACTGCTTGCATTGTTTTATGATTAGCTGTTTGTTTGTTTGTTTTTCCCGTGACGTCACACTCCGTGCTAAAACTGACTAAGTA
>NC_092564.1:18728483-18770983 GCF_037975245.1 Apostichopus japonicus
TTCTGCTCAGCATCTCATACACACTCATGCACACTACGATGAAATCTACTTTATTATAGGAATATGAATTTTTATTTTTTTTATTTTTTGGATATTGATAATCTGTCTTGTAATACCCAGGTGAGGAAACGTCTCAATATCTAACCCGTCGCGGCTGCCCTGGGAGGCAATATCTGCATGATCGTTTCGGAAATGCATATCAAAAAAATAAATTTGCAAGGCAGAATTTTGTCCTGGCTTGCCCCGCACAGGTCATAGCATCAAGTGAAAATAGTCTTGTTGAGCTGTGGCAAACATTGCACTGTCTAAATTTAGTTGTTAAAAAGGTATTCTCGACTGAACGGCCAAATCTTGTTTACCGAGAGCCTCAATAATTCGGTTATCGCGTTTGCGGGCTGATGAGCTTTGTTCATTAAAGACTGCATATCTACACTTTGCCATTATAAGAGAGGAATTCATTTAGGATTGGAGGGAGGGGGGGGGGTTGGGGAGGATGGGGTGGTAATTGCTGTAAGAATCATTAGAGAGTACCTAGAAGATGTTTTGTTAGTAAAATGATAACAATGATTTCCAAGTTTAAAAAGTTGTCAATTTAAAAAAGTTCTCCAAGTTTATTAGCATACCCTCACATGTAGATTCACGTCATAATAATGTACCATCATTTCACACACTAACTGATGAGTGCATGGTTTGAATGTAATAAGTTGATGTGTAATATGCAAATGACTTGACCAAGGCAAAGTTACATTGCGGTAAATCAATGACACTTGAAGCAATAGTCGTATCCAATAGTGAACAAATGAGGACAGTAGTGTAAACGTTTATATAGGCTGCACCATCATATTCACCCATGTGTGGTATGGTACGATATGATATGGTAAGGTATGGTACGGTATGGTATCTTAGGGTACAGCACGGTAAACGGTATGGTATGGTTAAGTACGGTATGGTGTGATATGATAGGCTATGATATGGCATGGTAAGGTACGGTATTGTATGGTATGGTATGGTATGGTACGGTGCGGTACGGTACGGTACAGCATGGTATGATATGATATGATACGGTAAGGTACGGTACGGTATTGTACGGTATGGTACGGTACGGTATGGTATGGTATGATATGGTATGGTGTGGTATGTTATGGTATGGTATATGGTGTGGTGTGGTACGGCATGGTATGATATGGTATGGTATGGTATGGTATGGTATGTTATGGTATGGTATGGTATGGTACGGTATGGTATGGTATAGTACGGTATGGTACGGTACGGTATGGTTAAGTACGGTATGGTATGATATGGTACGGTGCGGTACGGTACAGCATGGTATGATATGGTATGGTATGGTATGGTATGATATGGTATGGTGTGGTATGTTATGGTATGGTATATGGTGTGGTGTGGTACGGCATGGTATGGTATGGTATGATATGGTATGGTATGGTATGGTATGGTATGGTACGGTATGGTATGGTATGGTATGGTACGGTATAGTACGGTACGGTATGGTTAAGTACGGTATGGTATGGTACGGTGCGGTACGGTACAGCATGGTATGATATGGTATGGTATGGTATGGTAAGGTATGGTACGGTATGGTATAATAAGAACTTTTTGTTTCTATGTAAGGAAAATATTTGGTTTAAGACTAAGATTTGCAAGAAGTAATGCTCTATCATTATATAGACGATTGTTGCAAGGAATGCTATAGTATGGAAGGAATTATGTGCATCTTCTCCCCAAAAGAGTTCTCTTAATCGTGAGCTACATATTGCTCGTAAGCTATGAGGTAATCAACATCCTTGCCACTTGACTGCCTCCTCTATCTCCGCTCATTCGGTGACTGAACCTAGAGTAACGGATCAACTTATAGTTTAATCCGTCTACGCGTCTTCTCAGACAATTCTCTAGCTGACGCTGTCCCATCATGCGCTTAAATTACGTGATCTAAACTACCATTTCCCAATAATTTTAACATTTAACGTTCGTCCACGTTTTCCTAACCAATAGACATTCGACCCATCGTCAACAACCAACACCCACCCCCCCCCATCCCCACCCGATGCCACATCAAAGCTGAAAGTCATCACCAACGTCAGATTCTAAAGCCTTCAGAACACTGTTTCAACATATCTCATACAGAACATCAAAATGAAGTTTCCTCACTAAGAAAAATCACCTGACGAGTTTATATTAAGAAAGTGACATCTTCGGCTTCTCCTTCGAAAACCACGAAAATCTTCCCAATTGCACCTCATCTGCTATATATGAGTATTTCCATTTGACCTTCTTAGTTAGTATTTGTGTTAGAATTATTATTATTTTCTTGGCATATATTTGGCATGATCTACACTTAAGTAAATTTATATTCGAAATTAATGTAAGTAATAATGGCTTTTCATACACCCCAAGGCTCTTCATTTGCTTCATAATTGGTGTTTTGGTAAGCAATCTCTTTAGAAATATGCTCCCAAGATATTTTCATCAAACAAATGTAAACTCATTTGGATCGCTTAAATTACCGTGGGCAACACAATCAACATAGTTGGAGTAGGCCTATAATCATCATCATCATCATCATCATCATCATCATCATCATCATCATCATCATCATCATCATCATCATCATCATCATCATCATCATCATCATCATCATCATCATCATCATCATCATCATCATCATCATCATCATCATCATCATCATCACCATTACCATCAACACCATCATCATCATCATCATCATCATCATCATCATCATCATCATCATCATCATCATCATCATCATCATCATCATCATCATCATCATCATCATCATCATCATCATCATCATCATCATCATCCGTTATCCGTCTAAAACTGTGAACGTGTTTGAAAATTTCCAAGACATTTTATCTCTTCGAAGTTAAAACTTACCGTTTTTTTTTTTACATTAGATTGAACTAACTGAAAATAAATTCTGCCCTGGTTTCATATTAATTACGTCTACATTTGCATGTTTTAGGCACGTTCCTATTTCTAGCATGGTATTTCTAGTTCATGTTCCATTAGATCGGTTTTTTTTTTCCTTCTGGTAGAGTTTTAGCGACGAAGAAGACTTACAGAAACTAAGAAATTAATTTCAGATAGTCTTTAGTGACCTAGTTCGTGTTTATTGATAATAAAAAACAATTAAGAAGTATGTTCAAGTATATAAGTTAAAAGGAACGTGATGATAAAAACTAATTCTGTATACATTGGACAAGAATGCAGAAATCATTATAATTTCATTTCCTTTTTTTTTTAAATTTTCCTACCAACAACCAGTTGTCCATTTAGCCAAGATTGTATGTAACATAGGATGTTCTTTTCGGCAGCACAGTACGTCTACAGTATGGATAACTCACATACCTTTAACCAACAATGTGTGCAGTACCTATTCAATTTCGAAGGGACTCTGCGATGCTCCACTCGACGTAACACCACTGTGAGAGAACTGGGGTTGAGAAGGATTATATCGGATTTTTTTTCCTTTTTTTGGGGGGGGGGGGGGGGGGTGAGGTGGTTTTTGTTTTTCGTGCCCAGGCTCTACCGTGGGTGACGTATTAAACAGCACCATTGTTTTATAGTATGCTACCACACTCCTTATAATTTCAACAAATATTTGGAACAAAGCTTCAATTGGCAGGTTGAGTAAATTAAATATTCAAAAAATTAATGCAATATTTCCAAACATATATTTATCAATAGACAAATTGTCGCTTATTGTACATAACAATTATAATTTCTGAACGGTATATATATGTCAAAGAAATCAGTCTTATTAAAAATAAAATATCGGCAACATGGCTTTACATCTATACTTATCACAGAGCAAAACATTGACGAAACCTCCTCAATCGTTCGCTTAAAATCAACCCTGCGTACGAAGTCCTCACCCTCACACATTGATGGCTTGATAGGTCATAGCTTCACCAAATTGAAGCTTCGATCGTCTCACAGCACAGTCACAATATTACCGACCATTGATCCCGTTACAAAAGCACGAGGTTAACTAACATCCTTTATAAACGTCTTTTGGATTAACCCAAATAAGGCCGACACGACTTACTGAAGACGCTACATAACCTTCCCTTTCGAAGAGTCAAGATGAAACCCCACAAAAAGACTTATAACACACATATATATATATATATAGCAAGCACGATTGCAAGTATTCTATGAAACCAATGAAACGGGTGGAAGAAGACGTTAATAAGAGATTTGTAATCTTGGTTTCTAGGTCACATCAAAAGCACTGAAAAGATATTCGGTTTCGTTAAAGAAAGTAGCCCAAGATATTTATAACGTTACAGATGATATATTAGTTCCTCAATGCCTTAAACGGATCTTGATAGAAAAGATCTTTCGAGATCCTCTTCATACCAGGAGAGTCCATACTCTTCCATCAATCGACATTTACAAGAGAAAGCAAAACAGGTTCCCCGTTTTTTTACAAAAGTCCCATTACCAATTATTAGATCAAGTGAAATTTAATCAGAAATGCTTCATCATTTGCATTACGGTATAGAGTATGTTGCTTTTCCCTGACATTGCTTTCTTTATCTTTCTTTATTTCTTCTGCTTCTTCTTCTTCTTTTTCTTCTTCTTCTTCATCGTCTTTTTGGGTTGTTATTCGTAGTTTTGAAAGACGTAGAAAGCATGATTAAAACCCTAAGCGAGTTTAGTAACGGAGAGCGTTTTCAAACTTAAACAAAGCGTGTAAGGAGAGAAAAGGGGTAGAGATAATGAAATTTCAAGGGTTGATCTATCTTGGTTAATTGAATTGATATTTTAGTTCAAGTGAAATGTTATCCCCCTTTCGTTCACGTGTGTATACTTCGTTAGAGGTATCAAAGGTTTTACTCATTTAGGATCTTCTGATGGGATGGAGGACGGAGATGGAGGGGAACAGGGGGAGAGGGGAACAGAGAGAGAGGGGGGAGGTATGGATTGTTATTTTGATCACATACAATTTACGCGAGATACTGTGCATATCTATAATTTCCTTTAGTCATTTGTACCTCAGCTAAAAAAGCTATAGAGATCGTGCGATTCTGCCGACATTCTGTTACTGTTTGTCACCGTGTTTTGAATGACTGCCATTACGTCATATTTCATCTGATTTGCTTGAAACTTCGTCATTTGTTTGTGTGAGTTAAGTTACCATACATGCAATCATATTTTGTTTATTTAAAGATCATTTAAGGTCACGAGAGGTCATTTTCTTTAAACGTAAGAAAATGCTACTATTTTCTAATACTAATTCTCCTATAGAGTGTTCGTTCAAATCTGCTGAAATGTTGTGGGTATAACGTTTGAATGGTGGTGAACCAAAGTTGTTCAGGAAAAATAGATTTTGTCTCCATGTGAGGGCCCAAATCACGACCTTCTGTGGCGTTTACATGTCAGTTATGATGACATGCAGACCACATATAATATGCAATGATCATGAAATTTGTTTACAACTTTTTAGTAGTCATGACCAGTATATGCGTATTGGTGTGAGTAGCATTAATGTCTTCTTTCTTAATTTCCCCTTCATTTTGTGACATATTTCCACCCGTGGGAGACTTAATCAAGTCAAATATTTACGTTTTATTCAGGCTTCCTATCTAGTTCGATGTCAATCTCTGGAAAAGGACTACTTGGCAGATTTGCAATTTGAACTTTTCCGCAGTTTTGTGCGGGGAATACGACATGTGAGAATGATCTATATTGTTGAAGCTGATTCCGATTTCAGCTCTTTAACGTTTCTCTGTGGTGTACGTCTATTGTGCACAAGTTGCAGGTCGTTTTGTTATTGTATGGGTGCAATTTTCGGTAACACAATTCAGACGTGATATCCACAACATTTTAGCAGATTTAGCTTAATGAGGAACACTTTTGTTACGTTTTCGTTCTATTGCATGAATGATAACTCTACGAAGTGCATATACTGTTGGTTCTTTGTTTTTGCAATGGGACATTGTTTATCCCTAGTAATTAGAAAAGAGATCTATTGCATGAAATATGTTCGTGATAATACATGTATATTCAATTGCAATGCAAAGCCATGAACTCTTGATGATGTGTATAAGTAAGTATGTGCACTGAGAGCCTATGTGTGCATGTTCAGTGGCGTAGGAAGGTACTTTTGAGTGGGGGCTGAAGACTGATGGCCGGCATGGGGGAGGGGTCTAAGGGGAGGGGGTGTCCCCCTCCCCTTTGGAATTTTTTGCATTTCCAGGTGGCCTCAGATGCAATTTGGTGCAATATAGCAAACTTCAACACCCACTCCATTTTGTAAACTTAATTTTGTATTTTTACCTGGCCTTAGATGCAATTTGGTGCTCCAAATGAGATTTTTTTTTCTCATTTGGAAATGAAAAAGGGGTTTTCTGACTTGCGAACCGGGGGGGGGGCGGAATGATACTTCCGCCCCTCCACATTTTTCACTGGGGGGGCTGGCGCCCCCCAGCCCCCGGTTCGTACGCCCTTGTGCATGTTTGGGGGTTGGGGGGCACATGCCCTCCCAAAAACAAATCGTGCCCCAAGGTGCACTCCCCCCAGATGCGATATGTAGTGTTCAAAACAATACTCAAACATTACTTTATCTGCCTCAATTGAAAACATAAATATCGGACAGACTAAGCCCAAAAATACTTGAACATAAAGTTACTTCAAGTTGCAAAATATAGCACCAGATTGCATATGAGGACTCTTAATTAACCAAAAATATCCCTCCCCTTATAACCCTACCCCCAGGACGGCATTCGCAAATAAACATTGTGCCCCCTAATTAACGGCTGTGCACCCCCTGTGACGCCACTGTTTAAAGAAACTATAGAAAGTAAAATAACGACTGAAAACTGCATTTAATTATAAACGACTGGGTTAAAGGCAACTAGCTAATTTGACTAATTATTTTAAAAGCTTGCCAGCTATTTATACCCTATTCACAATGTGCAATGAACCATGTAACAGTCTTGCCTCTGTAGACTGAGGTAGGGACTTCTTTGTAGACCACGAGAGCATACACACATTTTATTTTTGTTAATTTTTATTTTGTTAATGTAACGCACAGACTGTGTCGTCTTTATTATATTACTTCGTTTACTTTATAGTTTTCCAAGTGTGACTGCCAGTGGCATGCAGCTCCACGATATTAACTTTAATTTAACTCCGGCCAGCGTCTACAATACTACAAAGGCAGCCTCGCATTTTAATATTCAAGAACACAACTTAGCGGTAATTATAGCCTTTTGACAAATTTATTCCAAACTGTTATCATTGTATAAACATTGTAATTCTAATTGTAAAAAAAAAAAAATCATTTATATTTATTTTTTTTCTCTTCAAAACAAATGTTTACAATTTTCTAACATTGTAAAAGACTATCTGCTAAGAAGGGGAATAAGGCAAGAAAAAAGGAAGATGAAAGGAAATGAAACGACACCGTTACCCCCCCCCCCCCCCATATTCTATATGTTTCGCACAAACTGCTCAGAAATATTGCCAATCAAACCAAATTTCTCAAATGAAAGCTTAGCTAGGCTAACGTTGCTGAACTTATTTTCTGAGTCGTTGCTCTGTTGCTGAAGATGTTTACAACGGCTTTATAATGACTACCTTTATCCCTCTAATAAAAAATAAAATTCAATATAAGTTGTTGAGATTCTGTACGACCTTACTTGCCTGTATACACCTATCTCCATGTATACCACTGCCCCACTGTAGATCCTAACTAGCCCAATACAAGAGAGCTTATAAACTTCCAACACAAAGCTATTTTGTAACATCAGTCCCTTCTGTAAGGCCAACTTCCAAGTTATGGAAGTGTTCTGAGTTGAACACTCGTCAATAACTATATCAACTTTGCATTCTCCTTCAGTCTATACCAGCCCTAAACTTGACTCTCGATTTAGACAACAAACTCATTGGGTACTTATTCTAACGACTAAATCGACAGTTAGTTATTATGTCTAGCTCGACGATCATTGGCTGTTTGATCAGTGACGTCATTACATTTTTTTCCCTTCCTCGTCCATGCACAGGTATATCCAGTAAGTCCAGTGATTTTTCAGACACAGGCTTTGCTTTCACTCATGCAACATTTATACTCCTGTCCTTCGAAGTGGAGAGAATTGTAAAAGCTGGCATTTCATATGACAGGGTGAAATTAAACACCGAGGAAATGAAAGTTTGGGCAAAGAAAAATCCAGAACATTTTGCAGTTGGAAACCTTTCTCGACAGTTTACCTCTTCTTACGTGTGATATTGATATTATAGATTTCCATTTGTTTGTTTAATCATAACTATTTTGTGTGTGTGTGTTAATATCAGTATATCTGCCGTGTATATTCGTGCTGTAAACGTACTGCTGACATATAATCAATTCGGAATGTGCGATGGAATTATCAAATTCGTCAAAGGAGAATTTCTCGTTATGTTAACTTCAGAAGATCCTTTTCCTCTCGTTTCCAAAAATTCATGATACCTCCCTCGCCATCTTCTTTCCTCGTGGTTAATAGATCTTAGATGAAACTCACCAACGAGATTGATATTTGCGATACCAAGGAGTTTCCTTTGAGTAATATATATATATATATATTTCACAGTGTGATGGTCCTTTGAAGTTAGTGATGATATACACCACCACAAGCGTTCTTTGTTACATCTTGTCACTCATTTCAGACGTCTGCGTTTGAAGGGAGAAGCCTTGTTTTGGTTTTTAGGTGCGTGTGTTTATTCAAGAATCACACTTTGACGGGTGAGTAAAATAAACCAATCAGATATTTAGATCACGACTATTGTCTTTAATAATGTTCAAAGCATCTGTCGTGGTTGCGTTTCTCTAATAAAATGATCGTATTTCACTTTTTCTGGCAGATTCACTCGAAGTAGATAATGTAATTGTCTTTTTACAGCGGTTACGGTGTATTCCTTCACTCATCTGGAAAAAGCTTTCACGAGCTGTTAAGTAGCTCTATCTAATAAATAGCAATAGATCACTGTACTCTCAAAAGTACAAGATTTGTTTATCTGCGTTGTTGTAAAGTATAGTTTATATCTCTGTTGCATTGTTTATTGTGATGAAATAATTTCAATGATTTAAAAATATGATGTGATACCAAGGACAAAACGATTTAAAACAATAACAGTAAAGCAACTATACTTTATCGTTTAAGTGTTGTTACCTGGTAAGACACATATACGTTGCGTGCAACAGTGCCTACATGACTATAAAGCACTGTATGTTGAAATATGCTATCAGCGATATGACACTAGTATATTATTAGAAAAATGTTGTTGGTATTGCGCGTATATAATAGTAGTCACATATACACAAAGTTTTCAGAAGTTTCAAAAGAAAACGAGTAAAAATGGATTTGTTTTACATTGAGATGTCAGACAGTGTAACGAGTTATAACTACGAGTAACTGATGTGCAGTACAACATTGGCGTCTGTTCATGATTCCTTGAATATAGAATACTTTATATACGATGATAAACTGCATGGTGACTTGACTTCCCTTGCGGAAAAAAAGTAGGACTGGTGACTTGACTTGAAGAAATGTAATTAGCTACTTGAATCCATTGTAGACAATATTGAACGGAGATTTAACTTGACTTTATAACCATGTGACGTCTGTAAACGTAAAACAAAAGCTCGTAATAAGAATTAGACAACCATGGATGAGTAACTTCAAACCGCAATTCTTGTCTTATCTAGAGAGATTTTATGTCCTAAAATACGATATGCGATGTTACTCTAAGAGAGCTGGACTAGATTTTAGTGCTTTAACTGTACAATATTATACAAATAATGAATGGTTATGAGTGCAATAGTGCAAATATTTCATGAGTAGAAAGATGGAATGTTCCATTCAACGAGGCGCAGCCGAGTTGAGTGGAACAAATGACATCATTCAACGAATGAAATATTTGCACTATTGCACGAATGGAAACCATTCATTATTTGTTTTATACAACATATTATATTAAGATGGGTAAAATGCACTCATGCAACAGATTGTTTGAACAGACGGGTTTTTCTGCTCTCTTACCATTGAAAAAAGTGCTACCAAAAAAAGTATAACCCGTGGTTCTATTTCATAAAGTGGAATAGAGCGGATTTGGCATTCAATCAACAAGCAATTGACCAATCAAATGACCAGAATACAATTAGGTGTTGTATAATTATGGTTACCTCACTTTACCATGTAGGCCGATTGTGCGTTATCTTAGCTATATCAATGTTATTTCTGGTGATAAACTATCTATACCGCTTCATTTGTAATGTTTCGCTGTATTTCATGTTATCGCTTTACCGGGCATGTGCAATCTGCTCTTAGTTAACACGTGAACACGTTTTGCGAAACTGTAGATGAAAAGAAATCAACGAAATTTTGGTTTCTGTATTTGCTTTTGACTAATACGAATGTCGCGTATAATGTACGGCGCATATCTTTCATCTACTTGACGTTGTTCTCTCTAATCGTCCCCGACAGCCATATACATATTCAACGATATTGTATATAGATTCCACGAAATAAAAACTTGTCAATATTATTGAGAAAACGTATGGATTGAAGTTGGTTATCATTTTCTTTGACGTAATAACGATACGAATATATTTTTTAACGGCGAATAACGACGAAAGGTTTACTTTTAACCATTTAAGCATGCACTTTTTAATTATAGAACTATTGCCAAAATTATTATTTGTGCCATAAAAAGTGTCCGGGCTCTTCTTGAGCTTTTCTGTATTAGTTCATTATAGCGATGTGGTTCATGGGCATCTATACCCAGTACCATATCTTTGTTCTAATGGGGGTACAATGGGGGCACATTACTTTAAGATCCCTTGTCGATCAATAGATTCCCAGATGCACATATAGCTAGAGTTTCACTCCGTCACGGCATTATACCATACCCCACGCTTACAGACCTTTTGCTTTGTCACTGGTCTCGTTCATGTCATAAGCCCTCCCACCCTCCACTCTCTCCGCACTCACACTCCCTCCCTTCTTCATCCCATCCTTGTAGCAATGGATAAACGTTAAGTATATTATGATATGCAAAACACAGGTGGGACACGATAACCCTCGTCACATATATAAGGCCGGTGCCTTTCAATAATAAGGTCCCGAGTTCGAGTCACTCCAAGATTAATGTATGTCGTCCAGTTACAGAGTTGTTGACAATTGACAATTCATAATCATGGACGTTAAATATGAATCTAAGAGACTGACTTTGGTCAGCTTGCGGCTTTGATAAGCCAATGATGGCTTCTTCGCGAGTTCCTGCTTGCAGGATGATCTAAAATACATACATACATATGTATACAGACATGTACAAACTTTGTATATCATTGTCTGATCGATTTGTATTTTTCTCTAAATCTGTATAGTACATTTCGTGTCTTCAGACAGGCCCAGCACCTTTAACCATTCTT
Organism: Apostichopus japonicus; assembly: GCF_037975245.1. NCBI lineage: Eukaryota > Metazoa > Echinodermata > Holothuroidea > Aspidochirotida > Stichopodidae > Apostichopus > Apostichopus japonicus. The sequence continues at coordinate 18,739,939 of NC_092564.1, forward strand.
GGTAACCATGCACATATGCAAGCTATACGTGTTAAGAGGAAGTTATATTCCAGTTACGTCTTGGCATAGAATTGGTGTATGGATATTGTTCCGTCTAAATATACACAGATAAAGCTGATGGATTTTTTTTTGTAGCCACAGCATGATCAGGTATAATAAGCGTAGGAATTCGTATAATTATGGTATACATTGAAGAAGCACTGTCGTATACTGGCATATGGTATACAAAAGGCTTAAATTCTAACATTATAATGACGATCTTTCAAATTATTTCAGTAACTTGAAACTTCACTAATACTAAAGCAGGTTCTTCTGTAGTATAAGCTAATGCAATTTCCTATTAGGACATTTGAAAGCAATCTTTATGCTTGCTATTATTCAACTACAACTTTATGCAACTACTTACTCAATTGTCAAACTGCTAGACCACGATTCGTCTTTCTAGAACCGACCCCCCCCCCCTCCCATACTCCCTCCCTCCCCTCCCCTCCTGTCCTCTACCCTCTCCCAAATTTTCTTTTCGTTCGCTGTTGTGGTTAATCTACTGCATGCTGGGGAAGAGTAAATATGTAATCTTCATCAAAGATTATTGTTCGACAATTGAAGTATGTCTGGACAACTATTCCGACAGTTTTAATGAAGGCGACGCCATCAAGAGGGAAGACGTGATGGCCTCATAGAGCAACACCACGAAAACACGGAGGAAGTTGCCAATTACACTTTGCACTTTTCAACAACAAAAACCTGTGAAGATTTTAATATCGATAACGTGTAGCTTTTTAAGGAAAAACTGGTGTTTAATTTCGAAACTAGAAGTGGAAATCGGCAACCTCTGCCAGGCTTTAGAGGGTATTTGTAAAAGCATGTTATTATATTACTGGGATGCGCATTTACTCGCCAATTACGTCTGAGCCTCAGCAGAAAGGTTGATTAATAGCGCGATAACCCAGAAATGTTTAAGAATTAGGCCCAATGACTTGTTTCTTCGTCTGCGCGTATATTATATTTACTGAATATATCAAAATGAATAAGAACTGAAAAAAAAGAGGAGAACAACGAAAATACATATTGTAATATCGATTGACATATTCTTTGTAATATTGCAATCGATGATTGCAACCCGGATATATATATATATATATATATATATATATATATATATATATATATATATATATATATATATATATATATATATATATATATAAATGGATTTAATAAAGTCTTTCATCAATGATATTTCATATTGATGAGAATTGAGATGTTAATTTATGATTCTTCCATATATTAGAGGCAAACTACAATCGACAGCATGAATAAATTAGTCCTATACATGGACAAGTGTTAGGTTACATATCACAAAGTAATCGAATCTGAAAATAGATTACTTATAGGGCTATACAATATATTTATAAAATTCAGTACAAAGTGAACACAGACGTAGAACTCATAGTTCATATCGTATCGTGGTAAAACGATGTTCCCTAATGTTTCATAATAATTACATCACACTCTATTGCCAAATATATTGATCAAGCAGGAGTGATATATACATTTGTATAGGTGAAGTAGGGAGTACTAGGCAAATAATGGAACGAGTTTTTCATTTCCTCTTCTTTTTTTTTTGGGGGGGGGGCTATATCTACTGTTTGACCTCCCTAACGGATGTACTTGGCCTAAAGTATATTAAAAATGACTAGAATATACCGTTAATATAAATAATAATAAATTAGAACAACAATTATAATAATAATAGATCTGCATCTACTTGTTATAGTAATGCAAGGTTTACATACGAAGACCCTATAGGATGATATATATTAACAGTTAACGGTGTACTAAATTTGTAATTCATGTATACGTAAATCATTGGTTTGTTTGGAATGAATTGACCAAAATATATTTAATGTTTGTTCAATGAAACGAATTTTAGTAACTGTAAATCAAGGAATATTAAGATAATGTTTAAGTGACCTGCAGTCACATATTCACTGTATTGATACAATTGATCCATATGACGTAATATTGTGTTCATTTCCATTAACCTTTTCACAACATTTTCCTATTAGCTGAAGAACTACAATTGTTGACGTTCATGGAACAATTCCCATGCAGTAACAAAATAGTTTATGTCACTAGGAGAATTTGTTACCTCATTATTCATTTGTTCCAAACTGGGGGGAGGGAAGGAGGGGGCGGGAGAGAGGGCTTGAGAGTGAGAGGGAGGGGGAGGGGGAGGGGGAGGGAGAGGGAAGAGTTGTGGTACAGGTTTTCAGAGTATGCATAACACAAAGAAGATATGTTGTGAACGACCCACCCCCCCCCCGCACCCCACACCCCTCCGCCACCAAAGGTCTTCAGTGAAAATGTATGTTAGACTGACTTTCTAAAATCGTTTGATAAAACAAGAAAATTCCCTTTCTTGTTGTTTTAGCGCCTTTTAATTGGTAAGTATGTAGCATAAACAATGACAGTGTGTTAGCATATTGTAAATACGGCAAATGCGGGGATGAAAAACGACACTGTAAAATAGATGGCGCTCTGCTGAGATTGTCTCGATGCCATGGATTTGCAGCTGCTCATATTTCAAGTGCAGGACTATGAGAGTGTTTACTCAGGTGGTACAATTAAACAGTGAAAATTTACATTACACAAAAACTAAGTCTCGACATGAATATTATTAGGTTATTACGGGGTTGGGCTTGAAAAGAATTTAGTTATACCTAACACTATCCAAGCGTCCGCTAAGCTGAATAATTTATTACCCTGTAATGGCGGGGAGTCATAATTGTGATGGAGATATCTCAATAAAGTGTCTGAAATGATTTATTAAAAGGTCATAAAAAAAAAGAATTACCTTAAAAGCAAAAAGGGGGAGAAAAACCTAATGTGTTTAGTAAACACCATGACTATTGGGATTAAACATAATACATATTAAAGGGTTGGGCGGATTACGTCGAACAGTAAAACAATACCAAGTTCTACCCGGGTGGGTAGATTAACGCCAATATTTATTTGATTTCATGGTTTTCTTTTAAAGAAGCCTAAGTTGCACTGAGTGTAAAATATAGTTTGATATTAACATATGGTTGAATGAGTACATATGTTACGTATGTAGGCATGTATATGTCACAGAAGTTACGAGAGATTCAACAATCTGATCCGCAAGTTATATATACTAAAGACGGTTTAATAGAAATAATGAATACATTTGTAAAATGTTATCAAACATGTACATATGAATTGAGGTAATCATGGAAAGTACAATGATATTTATGAAATATTATATCTCGAAATATAAATATATAAAATTAATATTTTAGGCTTAGGCTTAGTCTGTTTAGCCTTGACATGTAACATTTTATAAAGGAGTATATTTCACATAGCCTACCAGAATAGTTATAAATTACCATCGCGTGTATTTCACTCCTTTTGGAGGTGAGTGGGAGGGGCGCGGGGGGCAACAATCCTTCAATATTCTGTTTGAACTCGTCCTATCATATTCGCACTCATATGGATTGACATTAAAAAACAGCAGATGATACGTATCACGTGTGAATTTGTTATGCCATTGCAATGGACAGAACTCGAAGAACCGAATGTATAATTGCATCCATTTCAAGGTCAACATTACAACTATACCAAATGCCTCCATCGGAACAAATGCCAAAAAAAAAACGTGAGTTCTTGTCGTACTAAACAGTTCCTCTTTAGGAAAACGCGGTCTTACAGCTTGTATATTGTACGGATATGCATTTCCCGAATATGCTTAAAATATTTGTGATTCTATAATAACCTTATCGAACTCTAGGGGGTTTCCTATGTTCGGGTACATGGCAATTTCAACACTGTGATTTGTAAAAATTATCTTCTTCCCAGATATGTGTCGAAGAAAAAAGAAGAAAAAAAAACCCCTGAACGACATCTGAGTGTATTATTTTTGTTCTGGCTTCGCTAAAGTGGCCTCACTATTTGATTTGTTTTCAATAAAATTAGCCCTTTGTATGCAAATTAGAAAAGATAGAGGAAACAGAAAGGTACGCTGTCGGCAACTATCCGTGTCACGTGATTCTTCACTCTCGCCTTTTCGTTGACGCATTCGAGTCTGTTTCCTTGAGCAAGAGTAAACCCAGACCCTGTTATACACTGAATGAATGTTTATTGGGAAATGAAGAATTAGCCCGACCTAAAGGTTTGAAAAGAATCACGTGCGATTCTTATTTGTGACGTTAGTTTCTTAAGGGTCTCATAATGTACCTTGTCACCTGTAGTATTTTACGTGGTTTAGCATACAAAATAAGAAACTAAAAAAAAAAAAGAGAAAAAAGGAAAGCATCAAATAGGTTGCTCCTCCTTGAAAGCAGTATAATTTAAGACATAATATGAATGTATATATGGTCTCTTTGGCGCTTTATTCTCTCATAAATGTCAAGTAAAACTCATTAGTGGTAAGAGAGTTCGCTTAATGTATGATCAACAACACTTGTCTTAATTAGGTCTAAGCGAGCAGCGAGGAACCTTGTTAATGTTCACTTATAGTTGCGAATATGAAATGTGCTGACATTTTCAGAAGGAAACCTGTAATTAATGAGTTATAACATAAAACAAATGGTATATACAATTCATCTTCGTGTAAATATTTTTCTTACTCGGTTAAACAGTTCAAGTAGTATGGCGTAATTAAAACGAAAAAATAAAGTCCCAAACTTAGATTGAAATTGGCAAATAGGGAACATTCATTATGTATTTGTTTTTCCATTTTTTAACAAGTTCATCTCGTAATGGGACTTTTCAATCTTTCTTGTTTTGTAGATACATAGCTGAGAGTGTGTAAAACTTTACTGGGTAATAAACCATCCACATCTCAGTAGAGGTGCAGGGGTGTATGTAGGGATATATCAGAGGCATAAAAGGGTAATTTTTAAACTGGTATCGACCGGGGTGCAGGGAATTGCCAAGGGGGGGGGGGAGCATTGGCGGGTCCCTGCGGTGAAGCTCTTAAGAGTTGCGGCATTTTGAGAATTAACTTGTCCGCCCGTGTAAGCTTATTTTCAAGAACAAAATACACATCAGCTATATAGAGGGAGCAGAAGGGGGGGGGGGGATAAACACCACAACTATACTCTCCAGACTCACATGTCTCTGCATATATGTGTAACATGAGTCGTTTCTTTAATTCACATCATAGACAAATTTAAATGGACATTTGAGTAAATAAATTTGTGGTTTCTTTTTATCTTGCAACCTGATTATTTTTTTCCGATGATAATAATCCAAAAGGTAATCTCTTGTTGATTCATTGTTGACGACGTTTGGGTACGGAAGCTTACAAGACCCATCGCAACATTATCAAGAACATAAAATATCAAAGTATCAATAAACGTGCTTGCTGATGAATTTCGGAAAACAAACTTCCGAAGCAGATTCAATGTTTCTTATTCTAAATGCACTCTGACCAGGTGGGTTTAATGGAGAAAGGCTGTCGCAATCGAAAGAAAGAAATACGTTTTCTGTTACCCTTATGGCGATAACGATTTACCGTAAAATCACTGCGACCGCTCATTACACAAATGTAACTATCTATACTCGTATCGTCCACATTTTTGACCCAATTTCACGGAGGAAACGTCTGAAAACACCTGTTTATTCCTTGCAATGGAAAGAAATGACACAAGTTCGCAAGCTACATCGGTAAGACCGAACGAAAAATACTATCCAAGAGACCTAACACAGGCTAGCCCACGAAAGTGAAAGTAAGATAGGCCTAACGGTCGTAAACAAAACAGAGAGATTTGATTGGCGCATGATCTGTTGGGCGGGGCTTGCAAATTTTGATTGAAGATTGTAGAATCTACGAACTTGTTAAAAAATCTGGCGAATTTCATTCAGCTCAAAACTTAACGACTAATAAATCAATAAAAAATAATGGATGTTAATATGAAAATTGCATAGAACGGTGTAATTTTTACTGAGCTTTTAGAGCAGTAAGCTGGAAAGGTCGAAGTATAAATTTGGCAAACACACATTGAGACGAATGAACATTATCACTCTACTTTTACTTTAATTTGTGATTTCACATGTTCCGTCGCTATGGTAAAATTATGAAACTTCCAAACCTGCGTCATAAGTGTTACCATGGCATAATAAGTACCTAGACAATGTATATACTAACCAGTGCTCAATGACATGTCACGTGGTTAATGTTATGACCCAACCCTGGATACGCAAAAAAACAAAACAAAAAAGTAGGCCTAGATTGAAAAATTGTACTGGACAATAATGGCTCAGCGATATCAAGGGGTCGTGAAAGGAACGTCACCGCAGATAACATTCTCGTCTGCTTTGCGATTATTTATAACAGGAAACCCTCTCCTTTTTTCAATATTTCTTATCCTCCTTTTTCCTCTTTTCTATACACCCCGCACTTCATGCCAAAAGATTTACCTGTGTAAACTGACACCGTATCACCGATTGCTTTCGTAGCTGGCTGACGGATTGTTCGTTTCTACTCCTCGGCGATACCAGATACGTACGTGTATAAGAAGAGGCCTTTAGCGGGCAGTGTTATCTTCGGCGTTCCACGCGAAAGACGTCAATAAGTCAAGCTACAAAAATAACGAGAAACCTACTTAAGGCATACATACGACCTCTTTCTCTTAAAGAAACGACACAAAACAAAAGCAGCAAAGTAACTTTATATTTCCCATTATGCTTATCATCCATCATGCGTAATGTAGACCCTTTGAAAGGGCTTGTGCTATTTCTCTCTGGGTTTTTTCTTTCTTTTTCTTTCTTGTATATACAATTTTTGTTATTATATTGTTTGAAAAGTCGTGACCCGTTCTTTTTTTAAGTAGGTCTCGAATTCGCGACACACCTTTAAGAGTCACAATTGATTCTTCAAAATAAAGACATTGATTCCACGATGAATTATTTTCAATGACAGGGTATAATACAATTAGATGACTCGTCAGTATATGTGATTTCATCCATCTCATTCATCACTCAAATCATAAAAAAGGCGCAGACAATTTACCTTGTTTCCCTATATATACACGGGCTTTTTGCGCCGGATAAACAGTTTTGTCAACATGTGTTCATCCTTTTAAAAAATTAGTATAAGATATGGACCAATATTATAATAAGAATTTATGTCTCAATTATCATATTATAGATAATTACTTTTTTTACACAAATTGCTTCAAGAATATTAAACCAAATGGTTAGATATTAGCCGATGGATCGTTACATACAAAGCAAACGGCCCGTTTTTGGAATTCAATAGAATATATCATGTCCTACGGGGGGGGGGTGGGGTGGGTAGGGTGGTAGGGGAGGGGAAGGGAAACCCCTTAAACAACATAAGTACAATTGATACCTTCATAAAAGGGGTAAATACCCTTAAAAATAGATTGTTTTACTACCGACAAATAATCAATTCCTGAATGTATGCGACTCTCAAACTTTTTTTTTTTAGCGAATCAACCCTTTTGAACTTTTCATCACCAAAGAAATTGGTATTTATACCCCACGGTGCTATATTCTATATCTAAGATAAGCATACTATCTATCAGACTCATGATCCAAATTGAATTTCATCCACGTCAGGTATAGCATCTCATAGTCAATATATAGCATCCTGTCAGCGGGTGATTATAGAAATTTGATTAACATGTCATTTGAGAACATTCAACGATCTTCTCAGATTCTTCCGCTAATCCGTCGACACCTATTGACATAAATCAAGGATTGAGATGATCAACAAAGAAAACAGTAAGAAAAAAAGATCTCCCCGTGCTGAACAAAATTGAATTATCAAAATATGTCATAAAAAAGCTTTGCTCTTCAATTTCAATTGCAAAATGCGTCGTTGTATCAGATATAGCCAGTTTTTGCTTATTGGAATTTGTTCCCGAGGTAAGATACGGCTCTCTCAAATAACACGTGTATATATATACCAAGCGAAACAAACGCGCAAAAAAATGATCAGTTACTTATAAGAAGATATATAAACTATAATAATAATTTCGTTAAACTGAAATGTAATGAGACGAATCGAGCTTGATATATTTTTTTCCGTAAACGCGTGGGTACATTAACTCTATGTAATTATTCAAAATTTATGGATTGTTATGACATTTTTTATTACACCAAAGACATTTTTCAAAAAAGTGCGATATGGGTAAATGTGGACTCTGTCGACGAAAAGTTTCACTTATATATGAAACTTGATAATGTTGGTGAAATTTAAACCGAGAAGCGTTGATCAACAAAAGTTTTGTGTAACGTCATATTCGTATATTCTTTTGACATCTGGAGAAATTAAGAAGTTGTATTTGAAAAATTTCTACATATTCATATTCTTATCATGTTTTTACTCTAAACAATTCAACACATCACCTTACTTTATTTAGGAATATTAGGTAACGCCAAAATTGAAAACGTTATCTTTTATTTGAACAATTCTATCAAAACTGAAACAACTTGCATTAAATGTTCTTTTCTTTCGGGAGGGCGTTGTGGTCAAGTGGTTAAGGCAGTGGACTTGTGATCTAAGGATTACAGGTTCGAGCCCTGGCCAGATCATTGCGTTGTGTCCTTGGGCAAGGCGCTTTATCTCCATTGCCTCTCTTCACCCAGGTGTATAAATGGGGACCTGCGAGGTAACTTGTAAATATAGTTGCGTGCGCCGGCTTGTGGCTGCACCCAATGGGAAGTCCCCCGGGGGACACGTGGTTGTGGTGCACTGCGGTGCCCCAGGAGAGATTGATTGAATTGTGCACACTTTGGTGTGTGGGTGTGACAAGTTACCAATGACCAGGGGTTAAGTTGTAAAGTCATGTGAGGAGGCATTAGCCTTATACAAGACTGTAAACCTTCAACTTTAACTTCTTTATCTCTTTATTGGATAATTAAAAATTTTCATCATACAGAAATACCAAAACTGTTAAGCTCGTTCATTATATAATTAAATCACTCATTCTGTCATTACTATAGATTCATTGAAAAAATTTCACCAAACTTAAAAATTTGAACTATGATAACATGATATCATTTTGAAACTATAAAAACGATTTAAAACATACATCAAGAACATTCCGTTTTAGACAGGGGTTTTGAAAACCAGTTTGGGCTACGGAGTAGGTTACGATACTGTGTCAACTTTTTGAAGCCTTCCTTTTCTATTTAGTTTTCTATCAACATTACACAAAAAACAAAGCAAACCAGATTACTATTCGTTCCATATTTCCTGAACCCCTAGTCTGACACAAAAAGGCCCTGGAATGTACGGCATTGATCCTATATGCTTTACTTTAAGGAACACTGGTATAATTAATAGATGTATTTGATCACACTGGTAATTATAAACCGGGGAGATATCGTCTTGTTTGCAAGTTACTAATAGAAAACCTGATATGACATTGTTTAAGTCATGTCAATCAAGTCATATATAAATATTCTTTAATTATAGGGACACAGTTAAAAAAAAATGATGATTATCAATAAATGACATTTCCATGTACAATATATATATATATATATATATATATATATATATATATATATATATATATATATATATTCGTTCTGAGCAGCCTACCTAATCTGTCTGTAATTAAGAGCTTAGCTAACATTGATTTCCTGTATTTTAGACGATCGTATAGTTTTATTAGCTAACATCCAGAACTATCATTCCTTGGTTTATACCCTCCCTCTTGAAATTTCACTGTTTAAGGTCAGGTTTCATAGACATGCGAGGCATACGTATCGGCAGACTTAACCTTGCGTAAAAGCAATCCTAATAAAATTTGAGGAATGATAATGACTTAATTTGTATACGTTATTCTGCCAAAACATTTGCTTTACGTATAAACTAATGTCAAATGGATGGTTGCTGCAATTATTAGGCTACCATTAGAACTGGAACCCCTACGGCTGAACTAACTGCGTCGGAGAGCAAAAAAAAAATGCTGCATGGATTGATCACTAGTTACAGACTATTGATGTATATAAGCGAACCCATGATCACGTCATTTGTATTTCGAATGAATGTAAGATGATAATTATTCAGTTGTTTAAAGTGGATAAAGTCCAACTGTGTTCGTTTATTAGATGGAAATCTATGCATTGAGAAATTGATTCTTCTATCGTCATTTGACGCTTGTTTTGTAATATTATTATATGGCATCTATATGATAAAAGCATCGTTATATCAATATATCATTTTCAAAAGCTAAACGGTTGGAAGTATCTAATATCGATCGATCAATTTACGAAGGTGACAGAACTATAACAAGAAACGTTCACATATGTACCAATCGAATGTTATCAATACGTAATCGATAAATACAAATGTAGCTGATTGGTCAACCGAAATCATCATCAGTTCGATAAGACAACCGTGTTGATAACAGTCATCATATCCACGATTTTTTTTTATCAGATTCACCTCATATAGGTGGTAAGTATGTGTCAGGCTATTAAAAAGTATATGAATGGTTTACAGTATTTCCAATTGTGCAAAAGAATGTAAAATATCTGGTGTTTGGGCAGTGAAATATGGAACGATAATTTATTTGTTCATGACCGTAATATTTGCACATTTAGGAGGAACTAGAAGCACCAACCTCCGTCTCTGGTTCAACTGAACCACAAAAAAAAAGTCATCGGAGATTATCTCTTTGGCTTTTCTCGTTCCTGAAAATGATCTTCTTCTGCACTTTGCCTTTTGTGAGCTCCATCTCTGCTTCAGTTTTCCCTCTGTTTGACGATCGTAAATCGTAAAGAAATAGCTTGATATCCCGAGACATAAGTGACACATCCTTAGGCTAAACTAAGACTTGGGACCAAGGATCCATTCTACCCTTTTATATATGTAGAATCCATGTAATTCGCTAGATTTTCTTGTTGAGATGGTCCCATTGGTATTCTTTTCTCATACATTTATTGGGTTCAGTGACTTTGAAGTCTGAGGTAGTTTCCTGGTTTCTAATTCGGTTCCATTGTCTGTGTTGCTGATGAAGGCATTTTAAATTTTTTTTTGTATGAAAAACGTTGCTATTCGACAGTGCAAACGCCAAAAGAGTAAATATTAGTAATGGTGTGATGTCTGTGTTGCTGACAGCGACGTAGCCAGGAATTTGAAAGGGGGGAGCACTTTTTGCGACTGATATGGATTTTCAAAATTGTAGGCACGACTATCTGAGCGGAGCGCCACCATCGGTTGGCGCGGAGCGTACAAGAAAATTTTTGGTTTTACAAACCCCCCAGATGGCCGGAAACGGCCCTTCCCGAGTGTTCATTCTGGTTCCATGGCCTCTTGCTAACTTGAGACACCTCATTCAATATCACTTTTAAACCAAAAAAACAAACGAGTTAAAATAGTACGTAATTCAATACTACATAATGTTCGGTATTTAAAATTAGCAAAGTACATGTACTGAGTAGTCTTACTTTTCAACTGCTGATACTTGTAGATACATATATAGATAGGCCAGAAATGTCTTTGATACAACTATAGCCAGTAATTGTCTTTGATGCAACTGTAAATGTTTAAGTTAGCCTAATATTAGAGAAGGCGAGAGCTATCCGACGATTGCCATCTGATGCAAATTTCTCAACTGTTTTCTCAACTGAAATATTATCTGCGTAAACGGGTTCTTAACTAGATGTTAAAAAAACTGACAAGATCGGATTCTAGACTTTTTCGGCGGGTAGAGTGTTGAATGAAACGGCACGCGATAGAAATGGCAGCCTAAATTAGAAGACTAGGTCACCTAATTTAGCCATATTCTTGCTACGTTCATTTCAATAGTTATTCCTGTCTGGACTCTTAAACTCGTCCAGCAAGCTTATGGATTTGAAATATGGGTGTTTTTGAAAAAGATAACTTGGCCAAAAAAAGTGTGTAGGCCCGGACCTACAGTGCTACATACTGGCTACGCCCCTGATCACGGATATCATATTATCAGCAGATTTTGTTTCCTGTTTGATTTTTTTTACATGTTCTTTACATAATATATCAGAAAGACAAACATAGTGCTCTTTTACAATTTTTTCCAGTAGGATGATTCTTGTTTATTGTCCAATGTCTGGACTTTAATACATTTGACGAACTTAACTGATGGACAATATAAACTTTCATATTTTGTAATATAGCCAGATATGCAGTGGCCTAAAAACAAATATCGTTATCGTTAACAGTGTAATAATTATTTAAAGGCAGTGCGTATCACGTACGATTGCTATAGCTTAGCTTCATAACATGCTGTTCGTGCACAACTTAGGACGAATCATAGAAAGGATGAGAACGAACGTTGTCGACGTTGTTGTGCATACGGTTCGTGACATTCCATAGAGTGCGGTTAGGAAGGCAATATGTATTTTATAACGCAGTGGCCAACTGTAGGCTTGTAATAGGCTATAGGCTAATTTAGCTAATTGCATCTGCCAAACTAAGTTAGTAGTTGAATCAGTAGGCGTGAATGTTACTACGATTACAATCGAGTTAACGGAGCTGACGAGTATTCAAGATCAAAAGAGCACTGACAAAATACCATGCTAAAAAACAACAGTTTAAAAAAAAAAAAAAAATCGACACTGAAAGGGGGGGAGCGGTCGCTCCCCCTGCTCCCCCCCTGGCTACGTCCCTGGTTGCTGATGAAGGTTCCTGTGATACAGGTCATTTTAAGTTACCTTTTTAAAAGTGTTGCTATTCGACTTTGCAAATGATGATAGAAAGTATCCTCTCATTGTTAAAAAAACATGACGTCATTGGCGTGAGGAATTCAACTATATACATTGTAGCCAACGTTCATTAGTAAATAGCTCACGCTCTCAATTAAGTATACCTGCGTTTCCATCTCCAGGGGAATTTAAAGCACTATTCCAGAGAAATGTCGCTGCAATGACGTGTTAGTGAGTGCAATAATACTGATGAAAAAGAGAATCAGTTTCACAGGATTCCAAAAGACGTTTGCGGATTAACTTCGTGAACGTATTACTACTACTACTACTACTATATATATATATATATATATATATATATATTCATACATATATATATATATATTGATATATATATATATTAAATATACATATGTATATATATATATATATATATGTATGTATATATATATATATATATATATATATATGTATGTATATATATATATATATATATATATATATATCATATATTATATATATTTATGCAGCCGCTTTAATTTAAGAGATCAAGCTTCCAGCTCATACTGCAATAACCAATGTTACAAAGCTCAAAGATGCGGCATTTATAAATCGATGTTTGAATGTGATAATATAAACAATCACGTTTACAAATGTGTCATGAGCAAAATTATGGTAGCTAAATGTTATCATTACTGTCCTTTAATCGATAATAAATATTCGGTGAAGCGTGAGGGGGGGGGGGGGGGAGAGATGGCGTTGGGCAAAAGTCTGAAGGATTCGTTGTATGTGTTGCTTTTATAAGCCGTCATCCGTAGGGATGAAATCCAACCAGGTATGTATAATGGTGTGCCATAAATCACGATACAAAAATATCAAGCAAGAGGAAAAAGTGGTAAAAATGTAGCCTATAGCTTAAGAATATATTTATTGAAGTTGGACAATCTAGAAAACTGAGTGAGCATATTTCCAGATTTAATATCTGTCATATCATGATCCAAGTGCGAATAGCATACAAGGTTCATATATCAAAATCTGCATAGCAACTATATGATGAAAAAATACCCTAGTATATGTAGTGAACGTATATTATCACGCATGGACGCGTTCGTAATGAGTCAGATACGGTGTGTTGCGTCCATATAGTAAACAATACATTGTTAAGTATGTATAAAGTGTAACGGGCAAAACAAAATACTCGTTTCTGGTTGCCTGTTACCAGGAGGGTCACTCAGTGCGCTACACGCGACTATTCCAAAGCCAGAAGTGACTTTATAGATAGCAACTCGGCGTTAAAGGTAGTCAGTATTGGCCCCAAATTATAGCACGCTATAATTGCTAGAGGTTTTCAAAAAGTATACTTTCCTTGAGATCTTTTACTCTCCAAATTGTTCTCAGACACACAAGATGACTGAATGTCCCAGTGAGGAATGTTTCCTCCAAGGTTGTAATAAAAACAGTTTAAGAATTTTGACCAAAGGTGACCATATTTGAATATCTAGCATATCTGGGGCCAAAACTGCATAACTTTAAACATTGTGACGTGTGACATTCCGAGACTTTGACTTTGTTTTCCACATGACCTACTTGGAAATCATCCGGAACGATAATGAGTAAAGTAAGTCATTAATAAGAATATAAGCATATGCAAATCTCGATAAGATGAGAGTGCTTTTGAGATTTCTTGGTCTTAAGCCTCGGATATAAGTTTTCATGCGCTGTTATTGTCTTAGTGTGCCTCGGGATGCATCCACCCCATTTTCCATCTATACCCATATCTGAAGAACCGAGACGTAGCGGAACAATAGCTTTTAACACTAGATTAACACTAACAATAGATTTTAGAACAATGTTACTTCGCATTCTTTATTACCTGAAACAAAGGGGACGTTAGAGCGTTTCAAATAAAAGGCGTTTTAACGAAGTGTGAGAACAAAATTTCTACAATTCCTGGAATATAAATCATGCAGTTAATATTAGAATGTTGCAGCTTTCATCAGTTATACGTATTAAAGGCCTATCGTCGTGTATAGTTCGTGTATAGTTCGTGCATAGTTCGTGCGTATAGTTCGTGTTACTTTAATTACATGATCAACGCAGAATGTTTAGGGGTATTTTCTGTCAGCCACGTCACAAACGGTACAGCAAGTAACAATTATGCAAGAAATAAGACTGGTCGAATGTAGTCTTTGGGACAATAACGGGCCTACATTTGAAACTTCGTGCATATGAATGTCTTGTAAATGGCACGATTAACATCAAAATTACCCTTCTTATGTGTCGACAAAGGTCAATTCATTCGAGGGTCAACAGAGCTGTGTGAAATGGTGCTAGTCAAATTATCGGCTTATGACCACTGACTTGCTTTGAACCAAAACTGGCACTCCCATTGCGGCAAGTTTCTTCTTTATTACTCAATTAAAACGGGTCCCAGATCTCAGTTTTTGTACATTGCTTAATTAGTATATATATATATATATATATATATATATATATATATATATATACATATACATATATATATATATATATATATATATATATATATATATATATATATACATACGTCATCCTATGTCCACTCAATTGATAGAGCAGATGCTCGTCATTATTGGCGGGATAACTACATGATCAATCCTTCAAGGGAATAAATTGACAATGACCACGCACTTGACCAATTTTCTGTCCAAGAAAGATCGTGACAGAAATAAAGATGTCGACATGGTTTGTCCAATCTTGATCAACTTTCAAGTTCTTTGCTATACTTAAGTATGCCCCAGGGATCATTTTTCATCCTTGAATAATTCGTATGCATACTATAATATATAATATAATGCGTTATACTGGAGATAATAACTTGAATGTCGTTCGTAATAAAAACAAAAAACAAGAAAATTCTATTGAATTTAAGTAAAAAACATTTTTGTAGAACTGAATAGTATTCCTGGCTATCATATATTCAAGAATATAGCATATAGAGGGTACATGGTGACATTTTACATAAAGACTTAATTGCCTTCACTCTATATCAGACTAAGTATATTAACAATTACCGTTACTTGGTTTTAAACGTCGACAATCTTGTTCTGCCAATCCGTTTGAATATTTCGTATTGAAAGTCAGTGTTAAAGACATGTCACATGCACCATAAAAAAAAATTTAAAAAATTGTACCGTAGCGTTCAAGTGTTTTCAGTGAGCCGCAAGACTATATTAACTATAAGAATGATTTTTATCACCATCAATTTCTGTCATGTTCTCTCTCCATCAGAACTCTACTGACTATTATTAAGTTTCTTTCAAAATAATCACATTTTTTCGAGAGGAATTCTTGATCACTAAATGTTTGTTATGTTGACAACCCTTTGCTCTATATGGTTTAACACCATTGATCCTCGTAAGTCTCAAGGAGGTTGGTCTCTTCCAACAATTCAATTACTATCTTGGCTATCTTTCACTCTAATTGCCGCGAAACGTCCCCTTTATTTGTTTAGAACTGTCGAAAGTGACGTAAATGCGCGAGCTTTCGGGAACTGTAAGTGGAAAGGATCAATCAAGAGTAAGGGTGTCCGTGTTTTCTCTTGGCGGAAGATCATTTACAACTCCTCATAAAAGGACACTTGAGTAAATCTTATGAGACACAAAACCTCTCTCTCTCTATATATATATACACGGTCGTGTTCCCCATAACCTATGACTCTCTCGCTCTCACCCCTCCACCTCCCCCACCTCCCTCTTCCGATTATACGTGAATTTTGCATAAGCTTCATTAAGATTTCAGTCCTGTCAACAACAAAAAATTAAGACTGCTCGAGGTGGTTTCTAATCCTTGGAGGATTCGAAGCAACGCAGGGAAAGGAATGAAAATTTAATTTTTACATTCAATATTTTTTTC
Source organism: Apostichopus japonicus (assembly GCF_037975245.1). Taxonomy (NCBI): domain Eukaryota; kingdom Metazoa; phylum Echinodermata; class Holothuroidea; order Aspidochirotida; family Stichopodidae; genus Apostichopus; species Apostichopus japonicus. The sequence continues at coordinate 18,756,520 of NC_092564.1, forward strand.
ATCAGAATTTCTTAATTTTGTCTATAAAATGGCAAACTGCATTCTTCCTTGCTTCACACAACAAAACATTTTTACAATAACAGGTTTTACAGAATACTGACAACAATTATATTGATATAAGTCGTTTATTAATGGTTACACAGAGTATGACAGACACATGTGACGGATTTCTCAGTAAATTTTAACGTTGCTTGTGGTAAATTTATCGTCAGGATTCCCTTGTTAAATGCCATTAACTATGTAGATAAGTGGGTCGACTACAGGTATACTATCCCACTTATATAAAACAGTTTTATTGTTGAAAATATTGAAGGGCAATACAGCCGATTTACTTTCGCAGCTGTTGAACCAACTGATTTACGAAAGGATTCTAGTAACTAGATCTTTAAGTTTTGTACCACAGTAAAAACTTGATCGTGTTCATAAATCTGCGAAATCGTGAGCATGTGCTATTAGGATTACAGTCAGAACTGAGGGTATGTGTAATCACCAACAAATTCATCAAACTGGATTTGTCATAGGATTACACATATCCTCAGTTCTACCTGTATCCTAATAGCACACGCTACCGATTATAGCACGATCCAGTTTTCAATTTAGAACAAAACTTTAAATTTACAGTCGTCCTACAGTGTTCTCCGTGTGTATCTAGTGGTTGAGTGTGATAATAACTGTCTGGGCCGAGACAATTTTAAATTTTTGGTCGTGACCTATGGGTAATTACATTGTAGCCTATAGTAGGCTAAGCCATCATGAGATGACAAATCTAAAATTATTTTGCTTTGGTCCAGTGCTATCTCAATTTGAATAATACCCATTTGCTTCGGTCAAATTGTCGGTGCTTGGCAGTTATGTATATGCATTAGACGTTGATCTATATTTAGGTATCTCTAACGACTTAAGGCAGTACTGCTGCATTTACATGGGGCGGATGCGGGGAGGGACCAAGTGTCAGTCCCTCCCATCTCTGTGAAACTCTCCTAACACTCAAAAACTAGCCATGAACATAAAAACAAAATGCGATGGAAATTCTTTCCTTCTTGCCGAGGTTTTCTGTGTCCGCTTATTTGTCGGTATAGTGAAATAGTTTCCGATATTTGTCTCCCGGGTTTCCTCTACACCGGGACGTCCAAAATATATCACTAATGTGCCGTTATGTATATATTATACGAGGTTCAATTCTATAGATAACTGAATATATATTTTCTCCAATAGTTTTGTTTGTCAAGTTCATTCTAAATTTGATTCCGAATATTCTGATTATTATCATCAAAAGATAAGTGACTGTTGAGAATTTATCACTCTGTTTCCGACGCTGCAAAAGAAATGTAACATGCATATAACAGTTTCACGATAACCGTTTCAATATTGAGGTCACTATGACGTCTTAACCGTAACACCGTGCCAAAGAGGAGAAGGTACATTTTGTTTTGTCACGACAGTAACTGTCAGTTTTCTTGTCATAAAGTTCAGAGTCTATAAAGGGCCATTTATGTCTAGATAAGTTATAATCGCTAGTATCGGTTGTTATTTCTGTTTTACTATTTCTTAAAACCTTATTGTACAGCCTTTCGTGTTTTCAATGATACCTCTTGAAGCACACATACATTACCCCAAGTAATGAACTCATAATGAAAGTATTGCTAACATTGTTAATATTCCTGTAGTATGCTTTATTTTCTGTCTTTCTCTAAATATTTTGTTATGACCGTGAATTGTACTTGTACCGTCGCCAATTTTACAACGGGTGAGTGGTATTCATATTCTTTTGCGTCCACTTTTGACGTAGAAACTGAATTCCAAATTTGGAGAAATACTAACAACTTTTGTCGTTATGCAGCTACGACATGACACTTGTTTACTTCAAGTTCACTTTTGTTACAAAACGTATAAACCTAAAATTTTGATGCCGATTTGTTCCTTTCACACAAGAAATATAAAGTAAAATATATCGCTGAACTCTTCATTAACCATTATATCATATTTTATTACTGAACTATATAATTACGTTGCAACCTGACCTTAGAAACATGTTTAATGATGTCTCTAAACATAAAACAGATACTCACTGACGAGAGTAAGGTTATATCAGGTAAAACCTATATTGCATCAACAAATGTGACAGAGTAATGCATTTACTGAATGTAAAGGACAATAAAGATATCACGCGCGTCATTGACACACCGTGACAATCTCACGATATTACAATTACAACTGCACATGTGTACACCCGTATCATTTCACGCCTATAGGCATCCTCAATGCCGGTTTTTGTGCGTGTGTGGGGGGGGGGGGGGGCGGTTAAGAAAAAAATCGTGTGGCGGCATAACGTTAACCAGACGCTGTGAGGGTTACACGTTTGTTTATTAAGTATCGCAGTTACCAAGAAGTTTTCCCTGGAAAACGAGATTCCACATTGTCGCTGCGTATAATAGGCCTACAAATAAATTCATTATATTCTTGATTCTAAACTTGAACCGCTGTATCATTTTGTCCCGCCCTTGAAGTAAAGAACCAGGCACAGTCTGCATGAAAGAGTTATAACCACGCATGCTAAAGCTAATACACCATTATGCAAATAAATTGTTTATGATGTAAATTGCCTACAACACATAAAGTACATTCAACCCAAACAACAAATATTCCGCGCATGCACCACGCATACACACACACTACAGCGCATACAAGAAATACAACTCAAACGCCACATTACTTTAAGACATAACGTACGTAATTTACATTACGTAACTACGACAGTCGCAGTTTTAATGAATATTGAAGGATTTTTTTTATAGTTTTTTTAGCCCATGAAGATTGATATAAGTCAAGAGCTTATATAGGTTGTGAGGCACTATGAGAGAAATCCACATGGGCCAATCAGTGGTTCACAGCAGCTTAGGAACTACTGAAGTGAGGGGTTCAGATAATCATCATGCACCATGCTCTTGAAGGTCTGTGCGCCGTTGTCAGAAATAGCAGCAACTACGCTATCCGCTAGGCTGTTCCAGACATGTACTGCAGTGTTGAGGAAGTTCCTGCCTGTGGAGTGTTCTGGGAACAGGTACTGTGAGAGCATGGTAGGGCATTGATAGGCTGGAGCGAGTAGCGTTTCTAACTACACAAGTCTGTGGTAGCAACGCTTTAAGGTCCGTTGAGCACAAGCTGGTGTGCATCTTGTAAAGAACAATAGCCGCTGCCACCAGGCGTCTTTGATGGAGGGTAGAGATGTTCAGCTCTGAAGTTGCTTCCTCTACCTTTGTGCCTATGATACGGAGGGCTCTCCTCTGGATTGAGTCAAGTAATCCCAGAGTGGTGGGGCTGGCTCTCATCCAGGAGAGTGAGGCGTACTCCATCACACTATACGTACTTGAGCCTTGTAAACAGTTGCTATACCTCTAACATCCAGTCTGTTGGCAACTCTCCTCAGGGCATCCAGCTTTTGTCCTGCTCTGGATGAAATGTTGGAAATATGCTCTGTCAAGGTCAGCTTGCTGTTCCGTAGAGTGAAATCTTTAAATGTGATCTTGGGAAGCACGTACTGTAGGAATGGAAAGTTCCGGCGACGTTACTCGCATCGTTACTTCACAATCTTAATATAGGTTCGTTCGTTCGTTTGTTCGTTCGTTCGTTCGTTCGTTCGTTCGTTCGTTCGTTCGTTCGTTCGTTCGTTCGTTCGTTCGTTCGTTCGTTCGTTCGTTCGTTCGTTCGTTCGTTCGTTCGTTCGTTCGTTCGTTCGTTCGTTCGTTCGTTCGTTCGTTCGTTCGTTCGTTCGTTCGTTCGTTCGTTCGTTCGTTCGTTCGTTTGTTCATTATTTGTTTTGTTCGCTCGCTGATTCGTTAGTTCATACATTCTTCATCGATTGGTTTAATCGTTCATTCGAAAAATCGTCAGTTTTCACTCCTTTGCCCATTTTTTACATTCGTCCATTCCTTCGATCCTTATTTTGGTTTTCACTTCTTCCTTACTCAGTTTGTTCATCCGTTGTCCACTCGTTCGTTCGTCCGTACGTCCGTCCGCTCGTTCGCCGTTCATTCATTTATTCATAGCCACACTAGTTTGGTAATAATTCCATTCCAAATTTCACATATTGCTAAATGACCTTGTCAACTTTGCGTGACCCATGTATATACGAAATGAATGAGCTGCCTTTAAATCGCCTTCAAAGTTATTATTATTGTGTGACTGATTTTCCTTGATACTCAAAGTTACAAAAACAAAACTTATACGAAGCATCGATATTTTTGTTATTGAAATCAGGAGGAACATAAAAGCCGCCAATTATTCTCGGGACTATAGCGTAGTTTTCCAAGGCGAGCTATGATATGTCGCCAATCTAGCATCCAACGTATACATCCGAAATTGAAATGTTATGTTGACGGATAGAAGCCGCCCTTGCATCTTGGGACTCGGTTGACTTTTTACAGCCTCGTTGTAACCATGGAGTTTAGAAGAGACCTCCATGTTCTAACAGAGGTTGTGACTGTGGATGTAATTATTATCGAGTGATGGTTAGTTCATTGATCACGACCCTCTGTACTGCAGTGGTAATTGATTTCAATTAATTGCCCAGATTTTAAGGAAAACGAGTATGGGGTGCATTTTAATTCACTGCAGGCTGTAAATAACACATTAATAATGTACATAAGCAGGAATGCACGATTGGAAATTTTTCCGATTATCCTTCAATAAACCAGGCGGCTGCAGGAACACAATACCTGAATAAATTAATTACTTGCTGGTCGTTATTGAGCTTGTTATGAATGACTTTAAAAAACAATTGAGTATTAAAATTAGTTTGCACACGGATATCAATATTAATATCAATATTAACGAAACAGTAACCAGTTGGAGGGGCTGATGACTTCTTTCACCAAATTCACTTTCGATAAGTCTTCCAAATATTTCACACATCTTTATACAGGTAGAAGAATTTGTTCATGGTATATATGCCCATAGTATATCTACATGGTATATGTAATGGTATATGTAAATGGTATATGTAAATGGTATATATATATATATATATGTACATATATATATATATATATATATATATATATACATATATATATATATATATATATATATATATATATATATATATATATATATATGTATATATATATATTTATATATATATATATATATATATATACATATATATACACACATGGTATATGTACATAGCAGGTACATAGTACATTTTATAATAACTTAACATAACATACACAAGTTAACTGTATTAAGATCTCTCAAATTATATGACTTTCCGGAACACAGCGCAGTTTATATCCGTTGGGAGTGTATATACATTAAACAGTGTGTTATATATTTTGCAAATATTCTCAGTTTATAACTTTTTTTTAGCATTAGCCATATATCGAAGAGGAAATGGACTTGTTCGTACTCTAGCATTACGTTTATTACTTCGTTCTTGTCTTTTAATGATATTTGTAATATTTTTACTTTCCTTCTTTCTTTATTAATTTTTGGGGTACTTTTGAATTCGAGGAAATAATTAAACCTGTACTTGAATCAACCACACGTGGAGAATCGTTAATTACATATTTTGTAGTTCGCTTTCTGAACTTTGAAAGATTTCTCATCAATATTGGAAATGGAAAAAAAGGGGGGAAATGAAAAGAGATAAGTATTGGGGCCCTTGCATGTCAAAATTTGCTTGGGGATGGCACAAACATACAACGAGACAAGATATTTCACCCCCTGGAAAAAACAAACATTAAAAATTAATATATCCCCTTCGTTACTGGATGAATTTTTTTACCTTCAAGGGTTTTAAGGGTTTTTTGATCCTTAATCATATTTTGAAGCCCGAATTCTTTAGCAGTCGATTAGGGGCACATTTTAAATAAAAACAGCACTGCTTGTCAAGAATGTCTTCCGCAAGTTTGATATGGTTTAATATTAGACGCAAATTAAAGACGAGAGCGCTGGAAAAAAAAGCTGAGTATTATTTTTTTTCTCTTCGACAATCATTTTAAACATCATAGTCTATAATTATTCACGAGTCTAGTGGAATGTGAATGACATGTATGTTATTCATGCATGTAGGATATCTCACACTTCAATGATTTGCGAGTACATATAGGGTGAAGGCTATTCCTATATATATCTGGGTTTCTTGGAATGGAAGGTGATAAACTCCTCATCTCCTATAACAACAACTGGCGATATTAGAAACTACTTCTCACACGCATCTGTTTGTGTACTTCACTTTTTAAGTATTGCATAATCTATGCAACGCGAAAGTACAATAGTAGAAAATATAAACTTAAACATCACTGGCGCAGACACGGAGGGATCAGAGAGGAGGCAACTGCTACCCCGCCCCCCCCCCCACACACATTTTAATAGGAGAATCATTAACGCCCTCACTTTTTCACTAGTGAGCACGCCACAGCACTGCTTAATCACTCAGAGTGGATCCTTTATATGGATGCACTCCACAGCACTGCTTAATCACTCAGAGTGGATCCATTATATGGATGCACTCAACAGCACTGCTTCATCACTCAGAGTGGATCCTTTATATGGATGCACTCTACAGCACTACTTAATCACTCAGAGTTGATCCTTTATATGGATGCACTCAACATCACTGCTTAGTCACTCAGAGTGGATCCATTATATTGATGCACTCCACAGCACTGCTTAATCAATCAGAGTGGATCCATTATATGGATGCATTCCACAGCACTGCTTTATCACTCAGAGTGGATCCATTATATGGATGCACTCCACAGCACTGCTTTATCAATCAGAGTGGATCATTTATATCTACAAAATGAGTGTCAGGAAATTGATTGATATTTGTTTCTTATTTCATATATATATAGCTGATAAATACGTCCAATTTCGAATTCTCTTTTCGAAATGTCGACAATAAGTTTCGAAGAAACACTGAAATTTAGACGCAGTTTCGGAAAGTAGAAATTTCGATTTAGAATATTCGATTTTTTCAATGTCCCATTGAGCCACCACTGTAGCTTCTGCAACATGAAGAATTATCTGTGGAAGACCCTCACCGGTCAGTTCTGCCCCCCCCCCCTCACTTGGCCACTCTCCTCCTTAATGTTATTTCCTTGTCACCCAAAATTCATCACTCACCACTCCATACCCCACAATCTACTCTGAAAAATGTTGTAACATAATCTCTGAACCACGAACATACGCTATATAATAGCATACGAAAAGCTATAACACTAGGCCACCCTGCCTTTGCAAATGCGGAGATTTCACGTTAAATAATTCACATCATAGCGTTGGGCGCTTATAAAAGCATTAAGATGTGGTCGATAGTCGACATCAATTTGATCGATTTTGTTTAGGTTATAGATGCAATCTAGAAAGTAACAATATATCTACAAGAGACCTTTTTAAATGGCCGCGGCATTTCACTTCTGCAATTTATTAACTTAATAATAACAATAATAATAACTTGGAGAATATCTTCTCATCGTAGGGTTGGTGTCGAGCGCGTGTTTACTGTATATATACCTAACGTGATTGCAGTATTTGGTTTCTTAGAAAGTGCCATAGTTCTTATCTCCTAGCAACCATGCACGGTCGATATGAGAAAACCATTGAGGTATATAGACCAAACAGAATTGACTGAGTCACTTTTTGTTATGACACACACGTAAACCGTATACAAGTTATCAAAGATTTGTTTTGAAATCATTGAATTTAACCCACGAAACTCAATTAGTAAGATACTATGAAATTCAATTGTTATTCAAAGAGTATGAATTTTTCTCAGCGTGTATCAGCACTAACGAAATGTTTGAAAACTGCGTCAAGGCATTCGTTTCATGTTGAGCCCATCGAACCAAAGTAAACTCCATGATAGATTGATATCATCATCAATTTTTGAAGTACTTCGATTTTTTTCTACCAAATAGACATCATTTTGACATATAAACTTGTCTGACTTCTGATCAACTGTGTCATGTGTAAATTGATCATAATTTTGTCCTTTCTGTTTTTCTTCTTTTAATAAAGTAAATGTTATCGTCGGTCAGAAATAAAGAAAAATGTGCCTATAAACGATTTTGAATTGTATGCATAATTTCACTTTAATTAGTGTTCTTTTGTTTCTCATCAGATATTTGTACCAGATTTCTTAACCCTCCAGCAATCATGCAAACGACTGGAACGACAGTTTAAATATCAGACTGAGAATAAAATTAAGGTGAGTTATTAAAACTGAAAGTTCTTTTGACGTATGGACCGGATTTCCATTCACCCCCAAAAATAAAAGTGGTTGAACTTTCTAAGTCCGTCAAAAAACGACCTGAATTTAAAAAATGTTTTGACATTTTAAAGACGATCGTAAAAAAGTCATGATATCATACGGCAAATATGATATAAAAGGAAAAGAAGCTTACTTATATAGATATAAACGTTCCTCCAATGTTTTGAGATATTCTTCATTCCCGTGGGAGTTCTGTATTCCCAGTAATAATCTGCTCCTCGGCAAATAAATAGGGCGTGACAATATATTGAGAGCACATGTGTGTTCGTTCTCGACCTTTTTCTGCATGGTAAATTAACTGTTCCTAATAATCATTGCTGTCTTTAAAATCTAGAGAACTGACATATCTAAGTTTTCCCAAGAGAGGATCATATTTTCAACTTAAATAAATCTAACTAAATAGGGGCAAAAGAATTGAGTGCATTATATACTAATATTTTTTTTTTTTTTTTTTTTTGGTCTTCCTTTTTTCAACCTTTCTATCTTCTTTGCAATATAAGAAGACATGCCGATGGTGGTTCTAAGGTTGTCTAATGTAAAACAATAAAATCTCTAAGTTCTGTTCCAAATGACGGCCTTGCGAACAAACGGGCCCCTCGGTATTGACGACCAGTTGCCTCCAGTCTAAGTAAAGACAAGAATTACACAGCAAAATATATTAATGTATTGGAAAGCATGAACAAATGTAATAGGACCTCGACAAATTGACTCTCTTCTGCGTCCATCTCTCTTGCTAATTTTTATTCTCTTACAATCAAGATTTAAAATAGATCGTGGTACAATTTATGGTGTGTCACGTGTGAGGTAGGTCACGCATGTGAAGTAGGGCTAGGCCACTTGGGATATCTTCAGATTGTCATATAAATGAGCACTGAGTATTGAGTTGAGATTCAATACATATTATAGGTTCACATTGTGATGCTTCTGTTAAGGTTTCGTTTATCTTCTTTACTCATTAAATTACCTCAGGCTCGTAAATAATTTGGAGGTCTTATCATCACAAAGTTGAAGTTACAAATGTCGTAAAACAGGCCTACATATTTATATATATATATATATATATATATATATATATATATATATATATATATATATATATATATATATATATATATATATATATATATATATAATATGATTTAACAAATACACATATCCTTATCCACTTATATTTCGGATTAATATGGTGACAAAATGTGTATGTGTATAATTGAAATCGTAGTGAGTTGGAAAATCTAGAACAGTGAAAAAAAAATCAACATTATCCCAGCTGCTCTGCTGTTTAGCGCTATAGTGAATAACAGAGCAACTGTTATTTACTAGCGTGGTGTGACGTGATGTCTGAGCGATGTCTATGTGGAGTCTATGCGATGTCTATGTGTTGTCTATGTGTTATCTATGTATTGTCTATGTGATGTCTATACTATATAGGCTACCAACCACTGTCGTTTTAATATTGAAATGATTACAGATATTGGGTCAATATTTCAACATTGTGATGGACGTTATGTTCTGTTGGTAACATTAACAACAGATCAAGATTAAATAGTGATTTTTTTTTAATTGTGAGGAGGGGGAGAGGGTAACTACTTAAGCGATAAACAGTACCGTACATTATGCAATCAATTTCCTACAAGTCGTTTTCGTGTAAAACAAATTGTCGACCAGTTACATGACTTCAAAGCATATGATATCTCCGAACAGAATGTAATTTTCTTAGCTTTTTGAGTTCACATTTTTGGGGGGATTTAGTTAGCTTTTTCATTACAGAAATATTCTCCTTATCACATGTATATGATAGCTTACTTCATGTAAACTAAAGAGTGGTAATCTCTAACTTTTGTTGAAGCTTGATCCAAAGATCAATAGATGTAAAACAACCCTAATATCGATAGATATCGATCGAGTATTGTTTCATGACAATTATGTAATGCTATAAAAAAAAAAAACTTTCACCATAAACGATGAGCATAGCTCAAGAGCAGCCGGTATGTTCTGCTTGAAGTTTCTCACAGTCCACTGGTACCATGCTACTACACCGATGAAGGAATAGTAAGGTACCTGAAAATAGATATATTTGTTACTTTAGTCAACTAAAATCGCAGCATACAAGCAGAAAAAAAAACACATACAAAAAACATGCAAAACTGAATATATAAAACTTTGTGGGACACGAAATCGACTACAAAGTAATAAAATTTAGCTGTGAATAACTCCCTAGTGTGTACATAACATGGATTGTCGGAATCATGCCTATAGTTACAGCACAACAAACAACAACAAAATGCAGCTTTAAAGTGTTTCCATCAAATTTTAATACAAATTTCTTACAGACTAATTAATAACAAAAAGAAAATAAGAAAATATAGGAAATAAATTGAAAAAGAAGAAGCACCGCATATAGCTGGCACACAGTAATACAGAATGACATGCGTGATATTGTTAACCTTATGTGAATCAATGCACGTTGCGGTTTTGATTGAAGAGTCAAGCCACTGTGAGGAAGTTTCTTTAATGAAGTGTAAATTGTGAACACTTTCAACTGAAAAAGTGCGGGAAGATGGTGAAAATCGAGTTATCGGTCAGATGTTACAGCCTAGTGATTCATGTAATATAACATCTTGGAAACCTTTTCAACGGCAAATGCGAATGAGCATATTTTATTAAACACATTTCTTACTATCTTTTTGACTGGCTTGCTTTGGGGCAATCTAATTTGGACTAGAACGTGGTGAAAGACCGTGGAAATTAACTCACGAAGAAAATATAGACCCAACATTAATTCACTTTTCTAAAAATTGGTACGCGTTAACAATATGGTTAGCAGCGAATAAAAAGCCAAATGATAAATGACATTAAAGGAATCCTTTGCAGGAAGAAACATGCAGTGTGGTATAGTTAAGCTAATATGCTATGGATGTGAAAACTTGAACAGTTAAGTGATGGAAGACTTGAAAAACAAATTGGAAAATGAAATCACGAAGAAAGTATAGGCCTAAATAAATTGTTTGATACGCGTCAAAATATTATTATTCACCCGATTTTCATGGCAGCCTTAATAAGTTAACATTGGTAAAGTTGAGTACCTGTTAATCAGTTAAAACTGATTGTGTTATAATTTCTTAACATGTTGTTCTACATTGGTGACCAGTTGCTGCTGAGTAGGACTTAGAAACAGAAAAAACTAAACACAATCCCATGGATAATGATTAAACACATTACTCTAAGGGTTTCGCCAATACGTTTCGTCCCCGTTTTAACAGAAAAGTGGATGACACTTTACTTTAAAAACGCTTGAAATCTGCAATTTGAACCATCTTTAACAAGGTATACTCAAACATAGGGACAGTTGCTTAGACTCCTAACCAGTCATTTGTTGAAACAGCCTTTGAGTGATGAATTCGTCTGTAAGTATTTTTTCCAACAGTATGCTTCTGCACACAGGTCATACATGTGTTACGGTGTTATTACACACTTCCGTTTATATTGAGTAACGGTTGTCTCTTATTCACAGTACAAACCGATCAAGCCACGTACATTGGGTGTATTATTAACAAATAAAAACTAAAAGAGATCGGCCGAATCTTTTATAGAAACCAATTTTTCATTCCTAGTGATCGTATTAAGATTAACACTCATATTTTTACAAAATGACTTCAGTATACGTTAAGTCTACGTGTTAACAAAGTGAATATAATACTTGCCTACTATTACTTTTGGCTACAAAAAGGATTGTTTAAAAACAAAAAAATGTTGGATATTTCCTACATCTCTTATGTCTAAATCACATCCTCAAACTAACAGCTGGCAGCATTGAATACTCTCCCCTTCGAGTTCGAGACTGTGAGTACTATTTCAGTGTCTGCCACCGGCACATATCTCTGACTATTCGAGAATCTAGTCATACACCCGATGCACGCAGTTATACTATACTGTTAATCTTAAAGTTTTGTGCCAAAGTAAAAAACTGCAGGATCGTGCTATATAAATCGGTAAGCATGTGCTATTAGGATTACAGTAAGAACTGTGGATATGTGTAATCCCAACAAATCCAGTTGTTGGGATTTGTCGGGATTACACATATCCTTAGTTCTTATACTGAAAACCAAATAGCACATGCTACCGAATAATCAGATTTGTCAGCACAATGTGCAAAGTCAGCACAATGCACATGTATTTACTGTAGTACAATACATTAAGATTTACAGTATAGTTACTGTAATCTCTGTGTATATGCTGGTTCATAAGATCATTGAACACTTCGAACAAAAACAGACTTTTAGCACAACTGTCCAGTTGACACAGATGTATACAATATCTCAATATGTATAAGATATATGTATAGTCATCGATTATATGTTTGAAAGAAATATAATGCATCAAGGGATTTCTTTCTTGGCTCAACAGTTTTCAGTCAAGCAGATTCTAAAACCCCACCAAAAAGGCAAGTTAACTTTCCCAGGGTCACTCGATCACAATCTTCCCAAGGTTAGGAAAATTCAATGCCGGAGTTCACTTTCACCCGAATTACTTTCCGTAGAGCGTTTTGCTGTCCTAACAATTTAATATTGATATTTGTTATTTAAATCTATATATGAAACTATAGACAATCTATCTATCTCCAGGTTGAAAGCAATAAACTTACTCTGCTAGATTCAGATAGGATCATATTTTATGCTTATTCTATCAATTTCGCCAAGTAAGGTTATCAGTTTTGGCTTTAGCCGATAGGATTAAAGTATTAAACGGAATTATATCCTCTTGCCTCGAGAAAGTTAGGATATAAAACTTTTTTTTTTGCTTCAAACGACTGATCAGAGGCCTCCGCTTAATCGCAAACAGCGAACAATTTGGTCATTGCATATAGAAGGAGTATTATATAGCTTGGGGCCCTACGAGGCTAAGCAGTAAGTATTTTTGGAAGGGGCGAGAAAAGTGAAACATCTGTTGCTTGCGAAATTAATAGAAAAAAATCATTCGCGGTTATGTCAACCGCAGTCATATATTAGAGACTTTTAACAAAGGAGAATAACGAGCACATGTAAGATAAAAAACATCAAGTGTGATTTGAAAATTTTTAAACGCTTTGATTTTCATATTCCTAGTGATCGGCAATGTGAATAATTTGTTTTTCAGATTGCATTTATTATCTCAATAGGTTTTGTGCATAGCTCTATAGGATAGAAAAGAACGAAATCATTACGAGATCAGTTATCACTCAGTCTTCTCAGTGTTGCCAGATACATAATACAACTAAAATAAGCTGTAAAGGAAATCGAATACCTTGGAAATAAATCATTGTAATATGATTTATGATGATTGTACTAAATTACGAAAATAAAGAAAATTTTGGAACATGGTCAACTTATCAACATTCAGAGAGCAATGTACATTAATAATGGATTTATTTGTTGCCAATCATAAAGGAAATTATATACCGATACCAAGTTAGTATAGCTGTAAACGAAGGTTTTTCTTTGCATGCACTTGTTCAATTCTTGTAAAATATTATCTGTTACAGTTATTAAAACTTGTGATTCAGTTGACGGTCAAAAACCAAGATGAGAGAAACAAATTATGTGCTATTGTTAAGCATTCCTGGAGATTTTGTTTTGCTTGATCAATGCTTCAATCCGTGTTTTATATGGTCCACAAAACATACACTCATTTGAGAGTAAAATCGATTGAGAAAATTTATTTAAATTTGTTTAACTTTCTGACTATGATGACTCGTGTAGTTGGCTCCGCATGGCTCAGTTTTCACATGAAGTACTATTAACCATAATTGTTTAGATTTTTTGTCTAAACATTCTTTCCTCAGTAATGCTCCAATAAAAAATCATTTATTCATTACATTTATTTACTGTTGGTATAAATATTGTGTGACTTTTATTGTTATTAAAAATTATATGATATCACTTCTCCATGACAAAGGGGTTCAGTTTCTTTCCTGGTATATACATATTCTTGAATATCACTTCTGATAGAGTATGGAAATTGTTTTTCATTTCCTTCACTCCCTTCTGTCGTTTCCTTCAATTGTATATACGTATTTGATTAATGATGTCATTTGGCAAGAGAAAGAGAAATATAATTTAAGAATACAAAGATATCATGAATATATATATATATAAATATATATATACAGAATTTTATCCAACAAAAAGTTGATGACTCCCAGAAGTAAAC